>NC_026000.2:22443193-22743193 GCF_000442705.2 Elaeis guineensis
TGTGGTGTGCTTAATTCTGAGTAGAATAAACTAATAGAAAAATAAAATATACTGGAAGGTATAATAGTTGTTTTTTCTCCAAGCAAAACTGTAAAACATCATGACACTTCATTTCAGGTTTTACTCATCAACTTTAATCTCATTCTGAACTAATTATCAGATATTAAGAAGAGCTTGACGATACAGATTAATTCCATTATTTTTTTTTTAAAACCAATTCTTCTCTAATATCTTGGCTTTCATCACAAGAAACCTTATAACAGTGGAGAAATAAATTTAAAAACTTATCCAGAATATATATACATAGACACATGCATTTCATGTTTACCATTACCAACAACAGACATCTGAATTACAAATTTGAATATGCTCAGCTCTTTTTCTTTAGAGAAGTTGCAGTAGCACCAACATTTGGGTTCGAACTTAGGAGCCATCTTGAGCCAATTAGAGGAATGGGTGGAGCATATTAACAGTCTATGACATGATCCAGAGGGGGGAGCAATAAAATAGGATCTACAAAACCAAAATGGCATGCATGATTATTAACAAAATGCTACCTTCCAGCCGATCTCAACCCTTTGTGTTTATGATCCTCCTTACCTGACCATGTTCCTTTCTGTGACTCTAGTTTGTTTTGGAAACCCTCTCTCTCCCCTCCAGTCTCTACTAGCCATTCCAATGAGGTTGGGTTGCATGGACTGAGAACTGACCATGTAAGTTTGAGGGGAACCTTAAATTGCTTCTCATTTCTTTTAAGTATCGTGCAATCTTTACCTCATAAGTTTGACATCTTTTTATACATAGAATCGTTTCCAATGTTGACATTAGGTCATTAAATTTTGAAGAGTAGTGAGAATACTTGAATTACGAGAACCCAGGCTTCATGAACTGAAAAAGAAGAGGACCATTTCTAATCCTTAGCCATACCCTCTCAAACCCTACAGTGACTATTTTGTTTATAATTATAAATCCAAATCCCCTCATCATGACCAACACAATTTATTGTAACATGATGGAAGCTACTCTCTCTTCTGTTATGGCATATGATTTAATTTTATCAGCAATTATATCAACAATTAACTATGACTTCTTTATGGGATCATCAGCATTAGGTCAAATTGCCTCAAATAGCAAGGCTGTGTCCATCTATCAAGGATCAGTTGCTACACTGAGGTCTTTTCATTCAACCACCACCCCCCATCCAACAACCAAAAAAAAAAAAAAAACAAAGAGGGAAAGAGAACAATGTACCCAAAAACTAGAGCCATAACATTCCTTAAGATTTTACAAGCCGAAAATCCTGAAAAACATCACCCTCCGTATACAAGGTACAGTACCCAGAAGCGACGATTTCTAATTCTTTCCCATATCAAAGTAGCTGGAAATGATGTATGAAAGACATATAAAGCAATTTCAGTCGAATATTCCTGGAGTTCAGCAGCAGTGAGAGACATAACAAGCAATTTCTATGATAAATCTGTGATCTTCTATGACCGTTGAAGTGCAGGAAACAATAAAAACAAAAAGAATGAACAAGCCATCAGAGTCATGGGTATAACTAGAACAATGAAATAAGAACTCTTCTTAAAATATATGGAGAACATATAAAATAGAACAATGCATAAGAAATCATCTTTAAACCACTGGCCACCCTCCTTGTCATAAAAAACACTAACAAATTAGTAAAAATGATTAAAGCCATATTCATTCTAGTAACCCGAAACTGATGTGTATAACTGATTCTTGCACTAGAATCACATTAAAATCAGACATGAAAATTTGAAAAATGACGCCAGATTCTTGAGTCCAGAGGAGTTGAGTGGGAACCTGTCGACAAGAATATCACTTCCTCATACATGCAACTCATATGATGCAACCATGCCTTTAGTCTATTTTCACAGATGAGTAGATCAGTCTTGTGAACCAGAAGCAAGCATAGAAGCCAATTGTGCCCGTCAGCACAAAGAAGGCATACGATGCAATAAGCATGTAACCAAAATACAAAATGCCAGACACTGGCTTTGTAATCTCCAGCTTTGTGAAGAAGTAAAAGGCTGCATAGAGGAAAAGATACAGTGCAGAAGACCCTGAGGTTAGATAGGACCTCCACCACCACAGGTAATCCTCACTGCAGAGCTGGAAATAGCACAGCACAACCGTGATCTCAGCACAGGTGACGATGAGGATGAGAAATACAAGAAAGAGGAACCCAAATATGTAGTAGAACTGGTGCAGCCAAATCGACGTAAGGATGAAGAAGAGCTCAATGAAGACAGCTCCAAACGGAAGGATGCCTCCGATCAGTATTGAGAAAATTGGATTCATGTACCAAGCCTGTTCAGGTATCTGCCTGGGGATTTTGTTTGTCTTCACAGGATCCTCGATTGCTGGCTTCTTGAACCCAATATAACCACCTACAAACACAAGAGGCACCGAGATACCAAACCAGAGCAGTACAAGGGCAAACATTGTAGTGAAGGGCACAGCGCCAGAAGACTTCTGCCCCCAGATAAGGGCATTCAAGACAAAAAAGATAGCAAACATGATTCCAGGGAACATGAATGCTGTCCTGAGGGTGAGTTTCTTCCATTCTGTACCCTTAAACACCTTGTAGAGACGGGCAGAGGAGTACCCAGCAAAGAGACCCATGAAGACCCAAAGTAGGAGCATGGCTGTCATCAATCCTCCTCGGTTTGATGGGGAAAGGAAACCAACAACTGCAAAAATCATGGTTACGAGAAGCATGCCAAAGAACTGAACACCTGTGCCAACATAAACACACAGCAAGTCTGACTTTGCTGGAGGCCTGAAGACATCCCCATGAACAAGCTTCCATCCCGTCTCCTCTTGGGCTTCTTCTTGAGTTTCCAGCTGATTGTACTTGGAAATATCTCGGTAGAGGGTTCGCAGCATGATCATGGCCACCATCCCAGAAAGGAAGAGAACAATCATTAATGAATTGACAATAGAGAACCAGTGAATTTGGTCATCAGTCATTAGAAGATAGGTATCCCATCGAGATGCCCACTTCACATCACTCTCCTGAAATAAAATAGGAAAGAAAACTATTAAAATAAAAACTTGACAAAATCTCATCAAAAGTGCATGATTAAGCAACTGTATACATGCTAGACCCAGTTTTGGATGATCACATTACCAGGAACTCATAGTACTTCACAATCTTACCTGAAATGCAACATCATATGTGAATATGATCTCCTTGTTTGGTTCGACTTCTTGTGGAAAATCAGAGCTCGCAACCAAACGTTTGGCATGGGGATCACACGTGCTCAGGCGAGTCTTAACACCATTCCACTCACCTTCATACTCATGTTTAACACTAAAATATACATAAATTACAAACACAGTCCATGTTGGACGATAAAAGTAAGAAAGGGGTCTTGCTGAAAAATTGTATATCTAATTCAAATGTAGCATCATGAAAGTTAAAATCAACCTGAATGGCTTGACCTCAAAACCCACTATCCTTGCAAGATCCACCTGAACATCCTGATGATACTTGACTACAAAAGATAAATGATTGTGGATAAAATACTTTTCATCCTTACCCTACATCAAGATGAAATTTTAGTTACATAACCACCCATTAATTTTTTAAAACAACAAAGAAAAGACAGTTTATTTTTATTACTATCAGATGTATTTACCCCAGTAGGTAGGACTTTGACACCAACATGGAAGCCATGTTGATACAATGTAGGGGAATCCTGATCAAGCCTTTTTATAGGAACAACTAGTGGAAGATTGTCAAGAATCCTGTGATTCAACATGAGCATTGACAATATCAATAATGCTTGAACTTTTCGAAATTCATATTTAATTGCGAAAACTGTTAGCTGGGTTAATACTAGTTGACGTACATGTTGATCCGATACTCGTCCTTTATCTTTTCCTTAAGGTCCTTAGCTTCTTTGTCACTGAGCGTAATCTTGCAGACAATTTGACACATCTGGGGCTCTCTCATCTCAAACTAAAGCAGGGGAAAACAAAAAACAAAAAAAGAGAAGTCAGAAAAAACCCAAAAGGGAGTCATAATATTGGACAAATAAGAGAGAGCTACAAAATATAACAGAGCAACTAACCACATAGGGGGAGTTCTCGATACGATCACCACGAAGAACTTCCCCAAGATTTTCTGCACTATCAACTATAGTATCTGGTCTACAGTGAGGTAGTGAGTAATAGGAGTATGGAAGCTGAGTTTTTGTAGAAGTCAATTTGTTCACCTTCACCGGAAGTGGATCTTTCTGCAGCCATACCCATAACCTTTGTGTGACTCATGACGGTAATGAAAACAAGCAGTAGAGAATAGAAGGGAACAAAGGTCAAATATAAAAGTCAACTGAATGATAACAAAGAACTGGAAAAACCTAAAGTTCCTTACTATAATATTAAAAAAAGTACAAACACGATAAATATTCAATAACCAAACAAAACTCACCAAATCAGAAACAAATTTAAGTGGACATCTGAAAACCAGCAGATACCTAAAGCCAATTCAATTATATTGAATAACAAATCAACCACCATTAATCCTTCATGATCCTAGATTTTCTTTTCAGCAAGTATCAAGTAATGACGCTTAAAAGGGAATTAAATAATCTAAGGGGGTGTTTGGTTGGAAAAAATGGGGGTTGGAATCGGAATAGGAATGGATGACTCCCATTCCAACCGTTTGGTTAGGAGGAGTCCCATTCCGATTCCGATTCCGGGGTGGAATGGGAATGGATCAATCCACCTAAAACTCATTCACGGGTCTTCTCTATGGATTCAAAATCCATTCCAGGGTTTAAAATAAAATTTCCTAAAATGCCCCTCGATTTCTCTCGGATGGCCCCGATGACTCTCCTATTCATTTCTCCCCGATGGCCATGGACCCTGTAACCCGATAGAAAAAAAAATGATGGAGAAACCCTAGCCATAGGTGGATCTCCCTAGCTCCCCTCTCGTTGCCGTCGCGATCCTCCATCTTTTGCCAACGGTCGACGGCGCCGACCTCTCCTCTCCTCTTCTCATCATCGGTTGATCTGGTCTCCGATCTCTCTCCGTCTCTCTTTTCAACTTGTGGAGCTCTTCCTCTTGCCGTCGCCGGTGCGTTCTTGTTTCTTCAAGGTTTGATCTCTTCTTCCCTTCTATTGGTTAGTGAAGACTTATTGGTGACAACTGAATCACATATCCCACAGACAGCAAATCAAGTTGTTGTTATATTGCTAAATATGCTTTGCAGGAGAATATGTCTTGGCAATTCAATGAAATTGATGCTACTCTCTCTACAATTTTCCATGCTGACTTACAAGGAACTTACAGGGTTGCTGGATGTATAGTATATTAGTCTGACAGTTGGTTTGGATGCTGTTGAGAATTTCATTCTCTTGTCTGTATATTGTTCTCTTTATGAATATATAGTCAAGTTACCCTGTTACTCAAAAAAAAAGATAACATATATTTTTCCCTAATAGTTAGATATTCATGATGCATGATTATTGATAGAAATTATCAGACTTTTTTTTTTTGCAGACCTAACCTCGAGAAAAGTTAAGATGTAAAAAGTTTTACAATGACAATTATCTGCCATGAGTTTGAGAGATTCGCCAAACGATGTGTGAAATGCATTTTGCAATCTTGATTTATGTAAAACTTCAGATAGTTGGATGCAACCTAGGATCGAAGGATGGAGGGGATGTTATCCAAATCCAGAATGACAAGTCTGATCGACAGAAGAAAAAAGATAAAAGTACAGAGTGTTTTATGATAGCAGAGCCTTTTGCTGACCAGCTAATATACAGTATCTGCTTGAAAACAATGTTATCTGCATGAGAGAGTAATTGACATGAACTTGATTTTACTTGATGTTTGTGAGTGTGTATGTCTAGATGGATGTCCGTTGTGTCTGTTAACTCTTTGATTTTCTCCTATATTACATCTCTGATTTGCTCTTTTATTGCAATGGAGGCACAAACATAATAAACTGCTGTGAAAATATAACCATTTGTGCCATTGTGTTCTATGATTCAAGATGAATAGTAGCTGTTAATCTTCCCCTTGTCTCACTCTCTTAGAATTGGACAGTCTGCATCTTCAAATCGGATGCCCTTATAGAATTTTTCTTATTATTTTCTTGTCAAACTAGCATGAGTGATTATCCGATAATAATTGATTTGTTATCTATTTGTTATTTTAAAAAAATTAGTTTTTGAAAATTTTTAGTTCAAGGGTAAAAATGAAAATTTTAATTGATTTCGATTCCTATTTTTAGACGAACCAAACAACAACAATGGGAATCATCCATTCCGATTCCAATTCCGATCACGAACCAAACACTTCGAGGGATTTGGCCATTCCGATTCCGATTCCAACTCATTCCGATTCTCATTCCCATTTCAATTTTGATTACGAACCAAACACCCCCTAAAGGGACTGCTTCTGTTCATTGACTAAGTCAAGGATACAGGTCAATAACCACACAAATAGATAAGTTTATGAGCAATAAAATGATTAGAAACAAACAGAAAAGTTTAAGGATTTCATTTTGTCACTTGGTTCTATCAATTTCTCTCTCTTTATTTTTCCTTGTACTTTTTATGGTTCCAAGTACTTTTGTTATAGATATCTCATTTTCTGGAAGGGTTGAACGATTTCATAAATATCTGTGCATAGACATATACATCAACACAGACTCATTGCGACAAAGAATTATCCCTTGATAAGAATGACTGGAGAAGGCTTGATAGCTTTTGGTTATGGTTGATCTGGTGGAGGGAAGATTGACCACAGAAAAGCCTTTAATGTCAAGCCTCCCAGTTGGTTAACAGCTTTCTTCAGTATCAATCTTCAAACTGAACTCCACAGAATAGGAGAGGGAACTAACAACCTAGAAGGTGAGGCACACAAAAATGATTAGCATGATGTGAATCCACCGCAACTCCAAAATTTTTCAACTAGGGTTTTTTTATGTGTCTTCACATATCAAGCTAACTAAATGGCGCACTCTTCATAAACCAGAATCCTTTTTTCCTCAGAGGAATTGTCATGGGGGAGAATAAAAATCTAGCTAGTATGGCAAATCTGAAAAATAATAAGTAAGAAAAGACTGACAACCATAGCTACATTATGAGTATGCAAGTCTTAGATAAGTTACATTTTCAACTGATATGTGGTGTATAGGCACTATTTAGTTTTATACCGGGCAACATAATGCGAAAAAGACTGACAATCATAGCTACATTATAAGTATGCAAGTCTTAGATAAGTTACATTTTCAACAGATATGTATGGCACTATTTAGTTTTATACTGGGCAACATAGTGCGAGTCTGACAAATAGCATCTCTTCTTCATACTTTAGTAACCCTATCAGAATTTCATGATTTGTGACAACAAGCAATTAAGAATCTGTTTTTTTTTTCCACTCCATAAATTGCAAGTCTAGGTTAATTTTTTGGTCATTCAAAGACCCATTAAGGATAAGCAAATTCACCCTTCAAATTCTCTTGTGCTAAAAGTAACATGGGGTTAAATAGGTAGCTACAGCCCCAGAATGTGTGGCATGAACTCTTAATGCAATTAAAACTAGATCCATGGTTCCAAAGTCACAAGCTCTATAAACAATTATTGCCGACTATGTCATCATCTGAGGAGGCCCAAATAAAAACTTGAACCTGCATTAAATATTTTTGATATTTATCTAAATTTACTACCATATCCTTGAGCAAGATGGATGGATTAAAAATTTACAGCATTTATTAGGAATGGGATATTGGAGACAAAATTCGTGGTAAAATTGAAAGGCCAACTCGACATTTCTCCTTTCAAAAAATAATTAGTTGGAACTTGAAATATGAAACTTAACGTATGAACATATCAAAACCGAATGTTCTGCTCGACTGGTCATCAGAACTTAACAACTAGGGGCCTCTCTCAAGTTTTGATGATTAGAAAAGCACCATATCATGAGGGTATATGTGGTCTCACATATCTTATTGTCCATGCAGCATAGATATCTCCTTTATTAAGTGAGAAAAAATAAACTGAACCAATAAAAATAATAGGAAATGGAAGGGGGGAACACCAAATATTAGCATAAGGATTTTTAAACTGGATTCAAGATAAACATGAAGAAATATGGCCAAACTTCATTTACATCAAGCCCAAGACTAAAGTATAAAATTCCAAATCTTTTGCTAGATGTATTAGGTTCCATGTTTTCAACCTTTTGACCCCTTCAATTGGTTGTGATTAACCATGGCATTCACAATATCCTCCAAAAATAGTCACAACAATAGGGAAAAATTGAAATCTTTTCCTTTATGATATTCCAACAATTACTTGATTAAACACAATCCCCTTCTAAAAAAATAGATTCAAATTAAATTAGGTTCCAACAAAGCTGAAAATTTGGTCTGGATAAGAGAATCAATTCTAGACCTTCCTTGTCCATCAATTAGAGTCCCATCATTCAAATAATGGCACTCCAAGGCAGTTTGACCTCAACCTTATGTTCCCGCATTACCTTTATTCACCAAACAGGAATAATACATTCTCCAATTTCCAAAGCACCAAAACCCAGGCAAACTTTGGAGCCTGAAACTCATTTTCTCCCATCCAAGGTCAGCCATCCCTTAAGTACCATACCAAGATCAATTCAAGGGTTGGCAAGAACCTTGAATAACATTAGGTATGACGAACCGGTACTAGGGCCTGTACCAACTGACGATGGGCTCAGTACGATACTAGCACATACCAAGGATTTAGGTCCTAACAGCATGTCCCGTAGGATACCGGAACAGGATACCATCCCATGTGTCAGGACAAAACCGTTCCACTAACATCCCAGCATCCCAATCGGGATGCCTTGAGACATCCTCTGTCTAAGTGTCGGGATGGGACGGGACAACGGCATGTCCCATTCCATGGAAAAACCGGGACAGCCCCGTCCCACAAGATTTAAAACCTTGGTATATACATTACCAGGTTGTGGTTGTATTGAACCAAAGAGAGGGAGAGGGAGAAGGAGAGGGAGAGGGAGAAGGAGAGGGAGAGACAAAGGAGAGAGGGAACGAGGGAGAGGGAGATGGAGGAAGAGAGGGGGGGGTTCATGGAAGGGGGGAAGGGGGGAGAGGGGGGAGAGGGAGGAAGAGAGAGCAGGAAGGAGGGAGGGGGGGAGAGAGGGAGGAGGCTAATAGAGAAGTGGAAAAGGGAGGGGAGAGAGAAAGAGGGGGGAAGAGAGGGATGGGGGCTTACCTCGTTGTCGATCTATGCTGGTGGATGTTGATCAGCATCGAAGAGGGGAGAGAGATCAAGCAAGCGAGAGGAGCAACTGAGCAAGGAAGAAGAGAGAGCAAGGGCTCTCTTGAATATCCACCTGAATACGAGGGAAGGGGGTTATAAACCGAACCGACCTATTGAACCATCCTAATTTGGTGCTGATCCAGTTCAGTATGGGCCAAACCGCCTAGTTCGGGTCGGTTTGGCGAGCGTTGCAACTAACAAAGCAATAATCTTAGATGAGCCAAAATCTATATCAAGCTAAGTTTAAAGATTCCATTGAAACATCTAACTCAAATTGCATTGACGGATATGCAGCATCAGCATGAAATCAGCCCCTGCCCAAGCTGGAACATGTAAACAACCTAGTGCCCATATTTGATTGTTGGATTCATCCAATGCACCGAGGACCACCATATACTCCTATCAGCTTGGTGTCAGCAATAAATCTAACTTACCAGTATGGATGGGAGTCAAAGTTGCATCTTACACCTTCATCCTCTCATCCGATACACTTGACACAAAATAGTCAGCACCAAATTCCCTAGAATGTCTCCCTGAAAACGAAATGATTGACTTAGTTCTCTTTACCTTACTTTTGTGAAATTGTGGGTTTGACTTAGATTCTAAATACATCTGCAAGTCCTGCTGATCCAACAGAACCTAGAAAGAAAAAAGCCTTCTGTGAATGGTGCTGTATAGTCAAGTTTGATATCAACTGCTTGAGTATAATTATATTATCATGTTGATTCCTTACCAATCATGTAGTGCCATATTTGTGGGAAGTTCTAGTGGCATCTTGATGTCGAATTGAAGGAGACAAACAAGTGACACTTCCACAAGCCATGGCAGTGATTCACATGGAAATCATTAGCATGCTGACTGACAATAACAATCTTTCTTTACATTGCTCAATCTATCTGCATACTATTGTGCATTTTATTCAGCTTTAAAACTCAAGTTCCTTTCCAAGGTAGTGTAATCAAAGCTGTTCCGATCTTCTATATGCAAGCATCCAAAGTCCTACATTTTAGCAACTTCTTGGTGCCATGAACCTCCACATGCTCAATGATTCAAATCCTGTGGAGCAGGACCGTCTCCATGGAATAGGACACACCACCATTTTGTCCCATCCCACCCCTACACTTGGGACATGGGATGTCCTAAGACACACCACACATGATGGTGGTATAACAATACGACAGCCCTATTCCAACACTCGGGATGGTGGTCCATCCCAACATCCCAAGGTACGACCCACCAAGATTTAAATCATGTTCTGCTTGCCCTTTGTTCATGCTTATTTGTTTCCCCTCTTGAACAAACTTGGCTGGTATGCGATTAGGAAGATATCTCAATCTTTCAAATCACATCTGTCCAATTGCCTATCTTTCTTTAAAAAGCTTTGCGCTCCTACAAGACAACAACTAGAAGCTAACCAAGAAGTTTGAGATTCTAGCCATAGCTTCTGTTCAGCTAATTGTTGGCATCTTGCGCATGCATCAATTGATTATGCTGTAGTATTTTTTTCTTTTCGGATTTGAACTATGTCGATTCTTGGATGCAAGCTCCTAGTGGATATACTGGCTATGTTTCCGATAGCTGAATCACCACTATAGCTCACCACCTTCCTTCATTTTGCAGGACTTGGTAATGCACGGATCCATCTATGTATAGTTGTTCTAGCCCCTTTATTATTGCAGGTGAAGCATGCTCACCCTATAGTTTTCTTCGCTCTAGGATAATCATATGCAAGCGTAACAAGTTTGATTGAAATAACCATTAATCCCTAGACAGCACCATGTATATTACAAATCAATCTATAAGATTATCTAGCACAAAAATTGCATGTCTTCCTCGAGATAGTGCAAGGTAGAGAAGAAATTATTATAAACCCCAAAAAAAAAAAAATCATTTTGTGGTGCTCTCAAAAACCATAGATATAAGAATTCAATAAAGTGAAAAAGCAAAAAATGATCTGATAAAATTTGAGGCTGACCTTTCCACATCACATAATAGAGTAATATAAGATGATTGAATAAACAAGGGCATCATCAAAGAAATGCGAGGGAGTAAGGTTTAGAAGGATTTAGCTGTTAAGCATTATCCTTTTCCCTTTATTTTTTCCTTTCCTTTCTCTTCTTCTTTTCTTCCCTTCTTCCTTCTTTCTTTCCTTTCTTTCTTTTCTTCTACCTTCCTTCCTTTCATTTTTCTTCTTTTTTTCTTTGTTCTTTCTTTCCTTCCTCTCTTTCTTTGCTTCTTCCCTTCTTTCCTTCATTTCATTTTTCTTCTTCTTTCCTTTCTTTCTTTCTTTCCTCTTTCTTCTACTTGGCTTCCTTTCTTTCTTTCCTCTTTCTTCTTTCTTCCTCACGTGGATGGGATTCCAAGTCCCGCCCCATCCCAAAGGGGCCTGGGACTTCAAACCTTGATTTTTATTGCTTATAAACTTGCAGTTCTTAAGATCAGGAGTTTATCAATGTTTTCTTTCCATCTCCAAATCAAGTAAATTCTAATGCTATTTTTCAAATCAATATTAAGGTTAAAATATTTATAATAGGCTCTCCACTAGTATGACCTATATATTAGGGATGAAAATGGACTAGATATTATCTGTGTGGACCCATTTTCATATCCGAATTTATCTGAATGTGGAAAGAAATTTGAGCATCCAATTAATATCTGTATCCGTATTCATATCTTTCAAAAAAAATTAGATATGGATATGGATATAGATAGACAACCTCAATTCCAAATATTTGATTCTACTTGTAATCAAATTTAATTTTATATAGCATTCATGAATTTTTAAGAGAAATATATAACCATGTTAATATGCTATTAACTTGATTTACCATCCATTTAGTAATATCTTTGATTCTGTAGTCATCAAGTTTAGTTACCCAACTTATATCCATATTTATATCTATAATTCCAATATCCCATTTGTACCAATATCCATATCCATTTAAAACAAATATGGAAATGAATTTTTGCCTTCAACTAATATCTATATCCGTATTTGTCTTCATCAACTAAAACACATATAGATATGGATATATTGACATTCGATCCGATTTCAGCCTCACTAGATATTGTAAAGATGGAAGAGGTAAGTATGCGAGAGCTAGGACATGTTTAAGTCTAGAATTCCTTTGGCAAATCACCAAAAGCACTTTGGTAGGAAATGCAATTAATCGCATTATAGGGGTTCAACCCTTCAAATGTATGGATAATTCAGGCCACACAAATCCAATAGCCAACAGTATAAAAAGCCCAGACAAGCCAAAAAAATCTACCTGTCAACAGATCAGTTATTGATTGTAAGATATTTATTAATTCTAAATCATGAAGTATAATAAAAGGAACGCTTGCAAGAAACAATATATAAATAGCAATGGAATCGTGAACAACAAGAGAGATCAAAACCACAACGAGCGTTACATCAACCCTGAGCATCAAGAACTAAAGCTAAGCCAAAAATAGCACCATAACAGTGTTAAACGGCTCCAGGGGGGCAGCTAAAACCAGATCTAACCATTTCTTACAAGATCTACTATGTTATGGCACGCATCAACACATATATCCCTCAACCAGATCAAATCTCGCATCTCAAACAAAATATCTCGGACTCGAAAAAGACGAATGAACCAGGTAAATACCAAGGAATAACACCAAATCGGCATCAAATCGGAAGCAACCAGTTACCAAGTTCCCGAATTTGAAAACGAAATCGAAGCTAGAGATTCCCCTAATGAGGGTTTTGCAGTGAAAGAAGTCCAGATCTAGAATAATGGAATCATTCCTAACGGATTGACCCTAGGAGAAGCGAGATCAAGAGAACCGACCTTCTTGAAATCCGCCGGGGCGACGCCGGGGAGGTAGAAGCAGTATCCGCTGGTGATGGAGGAGAGCACGAGCGCCAGCGTGATCCATGGGAGGACTGCCAGCGATCGAGAGATCTCCATCGGAAGAGGGGAGTGGAGAGATACACGAAGAGAGGAATCGAGGGAACGCTAGTGTTTCTCGGGGCGAAAGGGGGAGGAGTGCGAGAGATCCCGGAGGGTCAAGAAGAAGCACACATCGAGACCTGACGCCACAATCGTTCTCTCCCCCTCGGCTCTCGCAAATCCCTCATGTTTTGTTTTTGATTTGTTTTTTAAAGTATATTTTTCGCCCCGAGCGGTGGAGGCGAGGAATTAAAAAACTCGCGAATCTCGATCGGCGCTTCGCCCGCTGGCTCGCGTTGATGCGAAGGAATGGAATGCGGTGGTCCCGATGGGCACCCTGAGATTGCGTATGGTAGAATAGATTGCGGATAATTTAAAATAAATTTATTAAATTATTATATTTAATATATTTTTTAAATAATAATGTAGATTATTTTAGCAATGCAGATTATTTTTGGGAGGTAATCTGGATTGCTTTAGAGAGAGATGGCTATCCAGATTACTACTTATTTAATAATATAATAAAAAAAATTTAGATAAAATTATTTTTCAAAAAAAAAAACATGTAAAACCCATCCCTCTACCCTCCTTCCTCGATGACTCTAACACTCCCCTTATTATATATAATAAAATAATATAATATATTATAATATAATATACTATTATTATATTTTAATAGTAACTATATTGTATTATAATAATATAGTATATGATAATATATTATAATATATATTATATAAATCTATTATATATAACAATAAATTATATTATTATATTATATTATATTATATTATATCATTATTATATTATTATATTATTACAATATTATATTACTATATATTATTTGATTATTATTATAATATATTATAATAATTGTTGAGGCTACGTGTCCAGAGTGACAAACCTTTCTTCCTCACCAAGTCACGTGAGGTATTGTCCGCTTCGAGATGGGGCGTGCCCCGAGGGGACCACTAAGAACCCCGCCCCTCACGGTTTTGCCCCCAAAAGGTGCCTCACATGGACAAAGGGGAGTTCGTACTCTTAAGTAGTAGATACTCTTGACTGTGATCGATATGGGACTTTCGAGGCTCAGCCTCCCGATGCCCGACCCACAACACAGCCCCCCCAGTCGAGAGGGTCTGCGCGCAGGTGCGGAGACGGGTTTCCCTTCCTGGCGCGCCAATGTTGAGGCTACGTGCCCAGAGTGACAAATCTTCCCCCCTCACCAAGTCACGTGAGGTATTGTCTGCTTCGAGACGGAGCGTGCCCCGAGGGGACCACTGAGAACCCCACCCCTCACGGTTTTGCCCTCAAAAGGCGCCTCACGTGGGCAAGGGGGAGTTCGCACTCTTAAGCAGTAGACACTCTCGACTGTGGTCGATATGGGACTTTCGAAGCTCAGCCTCCCGATGTCCGACCCACAACAATAATATATATTATATTATATTAAATATTATATTAATATAATATAGTATATAATATAATATTATCATATATAATAATATAGTATATTATATTATATTATAATAATTTATTATTATATAATCATATATTATTATATACTATATTATTATATTGTAATATATTATATAAATATTATTCTATATAAAAATATATTAATTGTATTGTTACATTATTATATAATAATATATTAATATATGAATATTATAATATATTATAATAATATCTTTTATTAATATAACATAATATATAATATTCTATCTTTTATTAATATAACATAATATATAATATAATATTATTATATATAATAATATAGTATAATATATTATATTAATATATATTAAAATAAAATAAAATATTATATTATAATAGTTTATTATAATATTATAATATAATATTACAATATACTATATTAAAATATATTATATAATATTAATTATATAAATATCATTAATACTATATTATTATTATATATTATAATAATATATATTATATTATATTAATATCTTATATTAATATAATATAGTATATAATATAATATTATTATGTATAATAATATAGTATATTATGTTATATTGTAATAATGTATTATTATATTTCTTATGACCCAGCCCACGTTGGCCTACAAAGCCCATAGGAAAAAAAAAAACAGAGAACCGGAGAAGACTCCCCCACAAAGACTCCTTCCTCCCGACCGGCTCCTAATCGGAATTGAAAAATACTACGACTCCTCCCCTCCGATCCTATTTAAAGGGGAGATCTCTTTTCTCTTCCTCCCATCAAGAAATCAAGAGCCAAACGATGAGGATCGCCGAAATTTTCTCGTGGAAGTCTTCATCGTATTTGCCTCAATTTCTCGTTGGAGATATCACCGGAGCTCGAGGTAAGCCCTGACTTCTTTTCCTCTTTTCTCTCCTTTCCTTCCCTTGCCCGTGTGCATGATCACCGACGATCGGATTCGTCGGATTTTATTGGAAAAAATGTCCCCTATTTTCGCTCCTTTTTTCTTTGATTTTCCGGCACCGATGGTCACCGCCGACCACCGATTTGGTTTCTCTGGGCTGCGGTATCATAGTCCTCTTGCCATACTAGCCGTGGCCTTTGATTGATCGAACAAGAGAGGGACCACACGGTCCCCTATTTTTGCCCAAAAGAACCACAGGAAGAAGAAGAAGGAAGAAAGAAAAGAAAAAAAAAAAAGAATTTTTTCTCTCTCCATCTTTTTCTCTCTCTCTTCTCTCTCTAAAACTTTTCTTTCTCTCTCTAATTTTTTCTCCACTTTTTCTCTCTAAAATTCTCTCTTTGTGTTATTTTTCTCTCCTAAGATTTTTAGAACTTTGAGAAGAATGATGATGAATTGAAATTGATCCTAATAATAAATTTTGATCCGTGATCGTCGGATGATATACCGGCATCCACCTTGATCAAACCTAATATTTTTTAAGATTCTATTTTTCATGATTTTATTGAATTATCTATATGATAATTTCAACATGATTTGATCTGATCGATCGGATTTGTTGAATCATATCGTTTGAAGAGTTCAAGATGAATTTTCTCTCTCTAAAATTTTCTCTCACTAAATTTTTTTCTCTAAAATTATTTCTCTCTCTTGATCGATTTCTCACTCTAAAAAGATTTATCAATGAAGAATTTTTTTTAATATTTCTGATCTGATGAAGAATTCTGATCCATGATTGTTGGGCAGCGTTCTGACACTAACCTTGATCAGATCCGATATTTCTCAATTTGATTATCCATGATCTTGATTTAATAATGACTTGGATTAGATCATTTTGATCACACCAATCGAGATGTTGGACTGTGGCACCGAATTAATTTGGATTATATCTTATGAATTCTCTCTCCTTTGATTTTCTCTCTCCACTTGATTCATGAACCCAATGAAAGAATCTCGGTCTTATCACTTCGAATCTGATTTGATCTGATAGTCAAACTTTGAATCGTTTATATTCTAATTAGATTTTGATTAGATGAAATTAGATGATCGGACCAATCTGGACGATAGGATACGGGTGTTCATCAATTCTATTTTTTCTTAATTGTTTCGATCCTTTCTAATTATTGAAATTGATTCTGTATAGGATTATGGATGTTTGATCATGGGATATCGCGATATGATCTACGAACAAAATTTTTGAAAGAAAATTTATAGAATTATGTGGATTATTGGAATGCATTCGAGGTAAGTAATGTTTCACTTTTTCTAGATTTATCGATAAATTATAATATATTTTTTTGGTATGATTTATGAAATGATGCATGAATTGGATGGATATTTTCTTATGAAAAATATCTTATTTGAAATATTATGATGAAGCATGATTAAACATATTGATTTCATAATGCATTATATTGATTGATTTTGTACCATATGATTATATGTTTTCTTATCGAATTATAATAAAAAATATGATTTATGAAAAATTTTGATATAAGAATAATATGAATTGACATCCTGACTATGTAAAGGACCCCGCCAATGGGGGCATATACATTGGCAATTGATTTGTCCTGAGAATTTATGTCGCCAGTAAGATCAGCGACATGTCACCAGTGAAACCAGCGACAAACTGCCAGCGAGATCAGCGGTTCCGAAGACTTTGCTGTCAGATGATTCGTAGCTCACCGCAAGAAGAAATGCGGTGTTATGACCCTACCACAGGAAAAATATGGTCATAGCTTATGGTTGATGAAAAGAATTTAAGAATGAAAGAAATTGAAATCTTGAAAGAAAGTTGAATTTTTGAAAAAAAATGAATTTAGCATGAATTATATTGCATAATTGAAATTGATTTCGAATTGATGAACTCGATATGCTTATTTTCTATAAATGATTATTTACTTTAATGCTTGATGAAATCTATTGAAAGTGATCATTGCTTATTGGGCTATCTAGCTCATTACCTCCTATTTTTTATTATTTTTATAAATATTGAGAATTATGAATGGAAGAATGATTGGAAGTCGAGTCTTTATACTTTTATTTTATGTTAAAAGTCTTATTGAATTTGATGTAAGGTTTATTGAACATTGTTAAATTTATTGAGATATTAAAGAAAAAATTTATATTATTATATTTTTGATTTAAATTATTGACTAATTATTTTGCTGTTGCTTTATGATAGCATGATAAGATACCTTACATGCTTGTAAGGAGAGTTTCCTATGAGTATGCGGCGATTGCCATGACCTTCGACTCACAATCTTGGGTCGGAGGCGTGACAATATTATCATATAATATTATATATTGATATATATTGTAATGTATATTATATAAATATTATTCTATATAACAATATATTAACTATATTGTTATACTATTATATTATAATATATTATAATATATTAATATATTAATATTATAGTATATTATAAGAATATCTTTTATTAACATAACATAATGTATAATATAATATTATTATTATTAAAATAAAATAAAATAATATATTATATTATAATAATTTATTATAATATTATAATGTAATATTATAATATACTATATTAAAATATATTATATTATATTATAATAATTATATAAATATCATTATATATAATAATATAATATAATATATTATTATTATTATAAGGTTAAGGGAGTATTTTAGGAAGTTGATTTCATATTACCGATAATCTGATTGTCATACCAAATATGTCAATCAAAATTTTTAATAATTTTACTACAATATTACCTACATGTATCAAACATAATAATCAATATTACTGATAATTTAATGATGGTAATCTATCTTGAAGACAATCCAGATTACTTTCCAAGATTGCTTGGCGATGTACCAAATACAACCTAAAAATGTATAACCGTAATACATGAGCTCATTTGGTTGACGGGAAGTGGAGAGCGAAGTGATACCTTCTGAGAAGAAGATAGAGAGCTTTGATTGAAATTTTAAGAGAAAAAAATTTATAAAAAAATATTTTTTATATTTTATAAAAAAAAATTTTAGAAAAAATAGATTTCGATATTTTTCATCAGATAAGAAGTAGTGGTACTTTATTCTTTCTCAAAATATCCTTTTAGATCAACGGTTAAGATTTTACAAAATATCAATAGATAGATAAGATAAAATAATAAATAGTGATATAATATTATATTAATATTATCTTTATATTTATATGAATATAATATTAATATTATAATATTTATTATATTTTACTATTATTTTAATATTTATATTAATATAATATATTCATTAATATTAATATAATATTTATATTAATATAATATTATATTTAATATTATATTTAATATTATATTTATATCAATATTAATAAATTTATTATATTAAAATATTAATATTATATTAATATATGTTAGTATTATGTTAACATAATCAATTATTGTAGTCTAATACTATATTATAATATATTAATATAAATATTATATTAATATTTATATAAAGTTTAGTAGCAAAAGAATATGATCTTATGTCTACTAAGAGTGTGATAGGTATTTTATATAATTTTTTCAGAAAAATGGATGCTCAATCAAACATAAGCTATTTGTAATAACTCATTTTTTTATGGTCAATCAAATATATCAAAATTCTATTTCCAAGAAATAACTTTTTAAAAAGTTACTTAAAATTTTTTTTTTTCATGAACCAAATGAGTCCTATATGTTATAGGATATAATTTCTCTAAAGAAGCATTTGATGGATCTTTTTATAATATATCATATATTGTAATAACATTTTATTAAATTTTATGGGCTCAAGTAATATCCTATTGGTAAAATAGGTATCTCAAATAAGTTGTCTTATATTTTCTAACATTTGTATTATCCATACATTTTGCAAGAATGCTTTACTTATATTTATTTAGATAAAATATTTTAAGAAATTATTTTCTCATTCTCATCGTCATTTAAAGGAAATATCTTCACATGTTCATCAATATATAAAATGAGCTTACTAAAAGGCAATCAGCTAATATCGATGTATGAATTTCTATCCCAAGAAAACGACACAAATGATATTTATTTTCATATTAAAAGAAAGAATATGGGTATCTATGTGTGCACATGCATAGTGGCTTGCATAAAGTTCAATGTAAAACATTCTTATGCAAAATAAGAAAAAAAAACAGAAGATTTATAAGATTATCGAATGAGCTAGTTATTTCATGAATAAGGTTAGAATTGACTTGAAATCTTGCCCAAATATATCTTATTTCAATTAATACACAAGCCAAATTAGAGCTAGGATTGGCTTGCTCGAGTTGAAGTAGAAGTAGATTAAGTTTGAAATATAAATATATATAATTTTACATATATTATATATTATTTTAAATAATTTGATATAAACATTATTTTTAAAATTTTTGATACAAATGAATATAAATTATGTAAATTAAATATACTATGCTTACAATGAAAATGTAATTAAAACAATTAAATGAAAATGTAATTAAAACAATTAATTTAATATATATATATATATATATATATATATATATATATATATATATATCTTAATGCTTAATCAAAAATCTTAAACAAGCAATTGAATAGCTTGAACCTTGTTTAAAATTAGACGGGCCAATTTGACCCTGACTTCATTACAAAAAGATATGTCAAGCTTGAATCTGGCCAAATTCCCTCGTTGACACTAATCTAGTCCTTTGCATGTACGACAAAAAAATGATTTTTTTTTTTTTTTCTGCAAAATCTCCACGGTTAAATGTGTTGGCGTTGGGCACTTCATGTGTCGGTGGTCGGTATGCAAAGCCGCTGATTGACCGAAACGTCCTCCGAGAGTTTCAGGACTATTGAAATGGCAACCGATCGCTAAGATACTTTTTCTTATGTACGCGTCCTTCTTTCGCCTAAACGTTGACCAGAGAGCGTAAAACAGACTTCTTTTATCCATCACGCAGTAGAGAAAGGCAGTGTTTTCATCAAGTGGATCGAACGGCTGGTATTTCAACATCAACCATATCATCATGATTTCAAACATCTGATTGTATTTCAATAAGAAATAAATGGATCTGCTGCGTAGATACTGCATGTCTCAGTTGTTTGCTGGTGTTTGGTAAACGCTAAAAATGATTACAAAAAGATATATACACACACCAAGATTTGTTGGATTTGCCACCGACTCTTTTTGTAATCGTTTTTAGCGTTTACCAAACACCAGCAAGCAACCATATATATATATATATATATATATATATATATATATATATAAAAGTGAGGGCAATCCAGGTGTCACGTCAACAGGACAGAGTGTATCTGGAATGGAGTCCAGATCTAGCGAAGCCTGTCGACTTAATTCTTTCCCATGGAACAGCACATTGTTCGGTGGGAGTTGGTTAGGCCATGTGACAAGTGGCATTTAGCCTAACAGGGTCTTTATTGATTTGGAGTTGGACCACTAGTATCATGTGACAAAGAAGCTTGGATGATTCATTACACATTTAAGTGCATCAAGCAAGCGTTGGCGTAGAAGTTGGATCACAATAGTTGAGTTGGTTTACGGATGGAGACTATAAGGGATGGTAACGATGAAATCCAAATAATAAGATAATAACTTACTAATGAATTAGTGAATTGGATCAAGTTATCCATGATCAAGATGTGCAAGAATATAGAGAAATAAAAAAATCAAAGAGAAGACCACAAACACAACAACATAATACAAGAAATTATGTGGTTCATCCACTACCGGCTACATCCACGAGCACGGAGAAAATCACAATCAACTATCAACTTGAGAAATTACAAAAGTTTGAAAAAAAATTATCACTCTATAATAATGAACTTACTACTTTCCAATGAAAGAACCCTCTTCTTGCCATACCTCCTAAGCATCCTTCCGATCCCTTCAGAATGCTCTAGGAATCCTTCTAATCAATCTTGAAAGTTTGGATAAGCAAGAAGAACAAGAGAATTCACAACCACCAAAATCCTCTCTTCATCTCTTTTCTGTACCTGAAGAAAAGAAAACACTTTAGAGAGTAATACAATAAAAGCTTTTTTAGGAATACTCAGATAAGTCCAAACCCAACCAACTCATTACATGAGTTTTGAACCAAATCCAAAATAAGTCCAATAGGTTAATTGGTGAATTTGTTATCACCAAACCCAATACAGACCATATCCAAATCAAAGAGGTGATCGTGTGGGGAATGAACAAGGAGAAGATTTTTTACATCCAGACCAAGAAGAAAAAATGTAAAACTGAACAAAACCAATTCAAAACTGAATATATCATCATGTTGACCGCATCCTTTAGGCTTGGAAGACCCAGCCCTTGTGGTTCATATAAGGGGTTGGCTAACAGGCGATGTTAGGCCCTCTCTCTCTAATGTAGGATTTTTTATATATGGAAGATGCCCATCCGATCTTTTATATATGGAAGAAATCCATTTGATACGGGATCTTTTATATGGAAGATGTCAATTAAGGATTGATCAAATTATTTTACCAATATAAAACTTCTATATTTAGATTTTCTTTTTTGTAAGAAAAGCTAGCTAAGAGTTTTTTTATTTAGTTATTTCTTTTTCTTCAAACACAAGTCATTATGCCTATAAATTGTAACTCCTTGAGGGTCTTTGGCATCAATGAATTAAATCACTTTTTCTATTCTCAATTATCTTGGAGATTTTTATAGCTTTGGCATTTATTTTCTTCTTGAGTTATTCGAGAGCCTGAACGATGCTTTGGGTTTATCTTTTCTGTACTTCGAACAACATCAGATGGTATCAGAGCTTTGAGTCTTCCTCAATGCTTGATCTATGGCCGCCGGCAATACTATAAGTAGGAACAACCTCATGGGCAATCACCCCAAGGCCCTTTTCTTTGGCACCTGTGATGGTGGCACTTCAAGACCTATCAAATAGGATTGACATGATCAACCACCATCTAGGAGGAATGCAAGTAGAAGTATAAAATCTGTGTCAAATGGCGAATCACCCCCATCACCAAGAAGAGACCTACACCAATCAACATTAGGGTATTGATGTTCGTTTTAGGGGTCAGGGACATCAAAACTTGAACCCAAAGATGGATTAGCGAGGTCTATATGGAGGAACGAATAATCATATCCAGATCCAAGGTATCTATCACTTGCTTCTTATGGATATGATAGAAAGTAGTGATGGAGATGATCTACTAGAAGAAATATCTTAGCAAGGTCATAGGAACTTGTTTGGAGGGAGCCATATGAAGAACAAAATTCCTCCATTTAATAGCTACATCTCTATTAAGGAGGTGTTGCAATAGCTTTATGAGATGGAAAACTTCTTAGGAGTAAAAGGTGAAACTTGTTGCATATTAGTTTCGAGATGGCGCAACAGCCTAATAGAAAGAAGTTCATTGCACTCGGCGTCATTTGCTCAAAACATCAATTGCAACTTGGGCAAAGATGCGAAGGATGATCGAGGCCGAGCTCCACTAGATTATGATCAATTTTTATATCAATAATATCATAATTATCATCAGGAAAGTCATTCCATGGATGAGTATAGCTTTGGAGTTCCAACGACTTTGTGCCCATAATCAACTATATGAGACTAAGTTTCTGAAGGT
The DNA here is from genome assembly GCF_000442705.2 of Elaeis guineensis. Lineage (NCBI taxonomy): Eukaryota > Viridiplantae > Streptophyta > Magnoliopsida > Arecales > Arecaceae > Elaeis > Elaeis guineensis. The sequence continues at coordinate 22,466,458 of NC_026000.2, forward strand.
TGCTCGATTTATTATTGGACTCCGACAACACCGGTGCAACTGTAACCTATTGTTAGGATGCATGATGCCATCCACGTTGCTAGATGTATGGAGGAGCAACTATCTCATACTACCACTAGAGCCTCTACAGTGGAGCGGGCACCCCTGGAGTTGCTCATTCTAACCAAATCCAAAGGAGAGATGAGAGAACAAGCAAGGGTAAGCCAACCGCTCAAAATCCCTATGCATGACTTATGCTGGAAGTCTGTTATAGATGCAATAGCTAGGACACAGATCGAATCAGTGTCTACAACCAAAGATGAATCGTCAAGCCAACATTGCCATCACCATGAAGGACGAAGATCAAGTTGAGCAACACTATAAAGATAAAGTATATGGTGAAGATGTGAATGAAGAGATAGTCAACTATGGAGATGTCGGTGACAGCCTTGTCATTCGAAGGATCCTCTTGAACGATAAGTAAAAGGACTCCCAAAAGCACCATATATTCAAGACCAGATTTGCTTGCCAAGAGAAGGCATGAAATGTTATTATTGATAGTGATAGTATAGAAAATCTGATTTCACAATATATGGTTAAAGAGCCCTAACTAAAAACGATGAAGCATCCATCTTCTTATTCTCTTAGATGGATCAAGGGAAAAGAGCAAAAAAAGTGACACAATAATGCTTAGTTCCTATTTCTATAGGATGATCTTATAAGGATGTGATTTTCTGTGATGTCATTAACATGTATATGTACCATCTGTTACTTGGAAGATCTTGGCAACTGTTAGATTTATGTCTTAGAAGCCAGATTGGCTGACACTTATAAATTTTTTTAGGGCATATTTTGTAATGTTGACTTATAAATTAATAAAATTAGATTTATTTTCATTCATATTTATATTTTTAAGTATCTATGAATCATCCATTGAGTTAATAGATATAATGATATATTCTCAAGAGTTAAAAATTTAAGACATGTACATTAATAATTAATTCATAAATTACTTTCGATCGTAGGATCATCACAGTAGGATGGTGCTTGATCCGAAGAGATTGGTGCACGATCACTTCCTTAGGATAGATGGATCTTAAATCTATGGTGTAGAGATATCAGAGCAAGAGTGTAAGTACTTGTTAAGAACAAAGATACTGAGCGTGACCAAATATGAGTAGTCACTAAAATATCTACCTTCTCATCAGTGACTAATTCGATATTATGATAATATGAGTAAGTTTTAGACCTACAGTGCTTTGACTGTTTACAGTGAGGATGCTGTAGTTTGACTATACCATAATTCGATCTTCTAGCCATACATAGTCTTGAGATGTATGTTGGCTATAGTAGACTCATTGTAAAAATAAAGTACGTATTAAGATAGAATCTATCAACTTTAGTAGATGAGGAGTAGTCCTATATAAATCATGAAATTGAGTCCTAAGCCCATGACCATAGTAGTGTGAATGATGAAATGGTATTTTCATAAGATTTCACAAGTGGACTCGAATCGATGGAATCTAACATATGATAAATATGAGATTTAACGAGTTATCCTTAATCTCTGTCTTGTTGGGACTCATGATAGAAGAATCGAATCACATGGCAATCGTACCAAGAGATTTAACCATTCGATTTTGATTTGCTAGGTGTCACTGATAGATTATGAAATTAATTAAAATTATCTTGATGATCGATAATTCTAAATTGATTGAATTAGAAAGAGTTTCAATTCATCGAAAAGAATTTTGATGATATCAATGATGGAGATTATAATATGTCCTATTATAAAAAAGAATTGAACCTATGGGATCACACAAATAAGAATTTTGATCTAGGATTGCACAATTAGGCTCGCATAATCTAATTGGATTTGGATTAATTAAATTCTAATTTTGGGTTTAAAAAAATCATGCTAGCACATGATTAAATCCAGTTTCTCCAGATTTGGGTTTCCTATTAGATAGGGCTTGACCAAATCAAAGCTAGCTCTTTAAGACACTAAGAGTTAGAGTTCTTGAAGCCTTTCATGCAAGAATTAAGGGCTATTGGTGCCTCACATTTTTTGTTCATGCTTTTTTCTTTGCAAAGAGATAGAGGAGAGAGAGGGCCATGCCCCCCCACCCCCCTTTGGATAAGGATGGGGGCATGCACCCCATGTGGATAAGGACAGGGGCGTGTGCCCCTTGTGGATAAGGATAGGGGCTTCACACCATTTGAATTTGAGTTCAAATTTAAATGAAGGGATAAGTGCCCCATTTGAATTTAAAAGCCCATTTAAATTTAAAGGGGACATATTCCCTTGTGGATGAGGATAAGGGCTAGCGCCCTATTTGAATTTCAAGGAGGATAGAGGCCATGCCCCTTATGGTTTTCTCGTGAATTTTTTTGTATGAAGAAAAGGGAGAAAGAAGGGGGCGGCACCTAAGCAGAGTCCTTCCACTTTAAGATGTTTGGTCCGATCAAAGTCTTAAAGCTCAAGGACTCCTAGATTTCTAAAGCCTATATAAAGGCCTCCCTGCCAAAGGGTTTGGCATCAGAAAATCAGAGCTCTCCTCTCCTCTCTTCTCCACACCCTCTCCCTCTCCTCTTAACTCTCTTCTCCTCTTCCACACCCAAAGGAGTTAGACTGGTCCATCTGGTGCACTTGAAGAGTCAGGTGTTGGTCGATCTATGCGAAGGAAGAAGAAGGCTGTGATCAAGGGTTGATCGAGATCCTGTCGAAGATTAGATCGAAGGTAGATCCAAGAGCTTGCTGATCCATCTTGACGAAGATGGATCGAAGTCAGAGAAAGTATCTTCGTCTGAATTCGAGTGGATATTTGTAGAGATCGGATACGTATATGGCTTGACAGTGAACCTCAACTCTACGATCATCGGATAGCGATGTATCACTACCCACGTAAAGATGATGATGTGATCATCATGGTTAAATATATTTAAAATAGTTTTAAATTATCATGATCTTAGACATATGATCGATTTGACATAGATCGAGATGCAATCTCGATCAAATCTCATGTCGGATCAAAAATTTTTGAATTCTGCTACACCTTGATTTAGTCGATCGGATGTGCGATCTCTCCTTCAGGGCAACATGATATAAATTCAACTCACAAGGATAGAGATAACCTATTCATTTTCTATAAAGATGGCAAGAAAATCATCTTGGCCCCAGTAAATGAGGACAAACCCAAAGCTTCTAAAGTAGAAGGAAAGTCTTTCTTAATTGTTAAAGATCTTCAACTTGAGCTAGAAGATAGAGAAAACATATATGCCCTAGTGTTTTCAAGAGCGAAAGTATAAACCAATGATATTCTTGAAGAGATTATGCCTCTTATAGAACAATATCAAGTATCATGCCTGAGGAGCTACCTATTAGACTTCCACCTATACGAAATATCCAACATCAAATCAACTTAGTACCTGATTTTTCTCTACCTAATTTAGCTCATTATCATATGAGCCCGAAGGAATAGGATATTCAAGAACAAATAGAGGATCTTCTATGAAAGGGCTTGAAATCCTTGCATTGTACCTGCATTGTTAGAGTCAAAAAAAGGATGGCAACTGGAGGATGTGTATGGATAGCAAATCTATTAATCGGATCACTATTAAATATTAATTTTCTATCCCATATTTGGATGCAATATTGGATATGTTAAAGGAAGAAAAAACCTTCTCCAAAATTGATCTCAGGAGTGGCCACCATCAAATTCGAATGAGGCCAAGTTGAAAAAAATTAATGCCAAGTATAAAGACAAAGCTGATATGCATAGAAGAAAACAAGTTTTCGAGATGGGAGATAAAGACATGGTGTATCTTTGCAAAGAAAGAATATGTACCGGTACTTATTGCAAGCTCAATAGTAAAAAGATTGGTCCATATAAGATTTTATATAAGATAAACGATAATGCTTCTATGGTTGCTTTATCCGACTCCATGGGAGTCTCCAAGATCTTTAATATGCAAAATCACTTCAAGTTTCATAAACTTTCCTAAGCTTTAATGACAAGTGCTAACTCGAGGACGAATTGCATCCAAGTGGAGGAGATCTAATATAAGATCTTTTATATATGAAAGATGCCCACTTGATCTTTGATATATAGAAGATGTCCACTGATACAGGATCTTTTATGTATAGAAGATGTCAATTAGGGATTGACTAAATTATTTGATCAATATTTAATTTTTATACTTATATCTCTTTTTCTGTAAGAAAAACTAGCTAAGAATTTCCATATTTGTTATTTTTTTCTTCAAACACAAATTATTGTGCCTATAAATTGTAACTCCTTGAGGGTCTTTGACATCAATGAATTGAATCACTTTTGTTATTCTCAAATATCTTGAAGATTTTTATAGCTTCGGGGTTTGTTTTCTTCTCAAATTTTTCTAGAGCTCCAAATGGTACCCGGATTTATCTTTTCTATGCTTCGAACTGTGTCACTCTCTCTCTCTCTCTTGTGTATAAACTTGCTGGATGTTGATAAGTTTCTATCTCGACCTTATTGGGTCCTCCACGAGCTAGTGTCCAAGATTAATAAAGGCTGTCATGTACAATGAGTCTGGCTCTAATACCATGAAAAATCCATCTCAAAAACTTGGATGTTCAAATAGATGGGCCCAAAAGTATATGAGCACTATATATAAGAGCCCTGGACTTATCCAATGGAACTATTATTCCTTAACAGAAATTGTTATTTCACTTTACTTGTTACCGCATTTTTTGCAATCCGTGCACCAAATGCTAGGGATCCTTTTGCCGAAGGAATGGATAAAATTGAGTTTAAGTTAGAGTCAAGCACATATCGGACTTGCTATTTATGTAAGATTTTGTTATCTGGAAAAGAAACCTGATCTAATCATGTATTCTGGACCTTAATTTTTTTAGGTAACAATGCCTCTTGCTGAATTGTTACTATACATGTACAGCTATCCGACATTCGGGGATGATATAATCACACCATATTGGGAACTATACCTAGTCACAAGTTGGCAGGCAGGCTCATGGATTGTGGCCTACGATTGCTATTTTGCACTGTTATATATATATATATATATATATATATATATATATAGAGAGAGAGAGAGAGAGAGAGAGAGAGAGAGAGAGAGAGAGAGAGGTGGGAGATGGCATGGTGGCAGCTGCTTCAGCAATCTTCAAGCTATTGTAGGAATTTAAGGGTCCTGCAAAAGGATTGGAGAGCGAATCCTAGGCAAGCGACCTGGAAGGCCTAATTGTTCATCAGAAACCTATTATAAAAGGATCGCTAACAGATGATCATGTTGTTCGTTGGAGAGCCTAACAATTGTCAACTTTGTTGGAGAGTGGAAATTTAGTAACAGAACAAATTCAAAGAACCTGAAATGAGTTAGATTTTCATGGACAAATTCAAACAATCCAATTCAGCTGCATATCTTCTCATTTGTAAAATCCATCCTCGACTGAATTATGTTTTCATCTGCTTTGTGTAAGGATTATCATGTAGGATTGGTCCTGCCCTTTTCAAAAAATTCTGATTGTCCTCTTTTTCTTTTTTTTGGTAAATCTGAGATTTCTTGTTCTTTCTCCAGGGACCTTATGATGACATGATAATGGCCATGAAAAATTCTTTGTGCACTGCAAGCGGTATAGAAAATTCGCCATGAAGTGCACCGTCTTTCCGATTGGTCTACATTATTATCATTTTTAATATATATTTAATGCCTGCATATCATTTTTTTTGTTTAAAAATTTTGTATGACGAAAATATCTCTATCCTTTGGTTACGATACTCCTTCAAAAAAATTATGACACCCCTTCAAAAAAATTATGATACTCCTGTCATTTGGAAAAAATTATGACATCTTTTTTTTAAAAATTATGATACCCCTTTTTAAAAATTATGTACCCTTTACAAAATTTATGATACCCCAGGACTAAATAAAAAACTGAGGACAGATGTCATAATATTTTTGAAAGAGTGTCATAATTTTTAAGAAGAGAAAAAAGGGTGTCATAATTTTTAAGAAAGGATATCATAATTTTTTCCAAAGGGCAGGGGTATCATAATTTTTTTGAAGGAATATTATAATTTTTGTGAAAGGATGTCATAACCAAAAAGCAGGGGTATTTTCATCATACAAATTTTTTAAACGAAAAAGATGATTTGCTAGCATTAAATGCATGTAAAAAAGTGGTGACTATGTGGACCAATTGAGCAAGGTGGTGCACTCCACATCGGATTTTCTACACTGTCCATGGTGCACAAAGAATTTCTGTAATGGTCATATATCATGTTTGGGCGGGGTTGGGCTGGGCTGGTCCAAGATGTTCATTTACTACTGGCCCAAGTACGGCCTTAGATCTAGCAAACCAGATTTTCTCAAATCCAAGCTTATTCTGGTCGCTCATTTTTATCATCAAGCAAGCGAGAGAGAAATCCAACAACACTTAATCTGATGCTGGTCATTCTCACCTTTTACATTTCTTTTGTTAGCTTGCACACATATCGCTTCGGGGAAAAAACTTGTCTTATTTTTTAACATCGAGAATGGCAAGGTTTCATTTAAACAATTCATGTCATGATTAAGAAGGCCTCAAATTCCTATTAGACTTGGGGGTCATAACAAATTATGGAGCCTTAGAAGTAAAACCCATGTTATCATGACCCTTCTCATGAATATTTTTAGGGAGCAACTGTGATGCTTCCTTTGTTCGAGAAAGCAAGCAAACCAGACCAAGTTTTATGTGCTGGAACTCCTAGGAAATGGACATGGAAACTCATTAAAGGATCTGAAACCCCTTGGGCGAAGCAAATTTCAGGGGCCTATTATATTAGATAGAAAATTGGTTTTCTGAGAAAAAGTGTCAAGAGACTATCGCCTATATGGAAGGACATAAACAAGCAGCTAGAGGCCTTCTGTACCTGTCTAACTTCCAGATTGGGAAATGGATCTAATGAGCACTTTTGGGAGGAAGTTTGGATGAGAAGCATTCGTTTATCTCTTCTTTTCAGACTTGCATGCTATGGCAACTAAGAACAACTATTCAGTTGCATCACAGTGGCCTTGGAAATCCCTATGTTGGAAGCTGCTAGTCGGGGGTTTGACAAGGCAACTTTTTGAACAATTGGAAGTGTTGCGAAATATGCTTTCTTTGATCAGACTTTCTCGTATAGGAGATACTCCAACTTGGAAGCTAACTCAAAGTGGTGCTTTCACTGTGAAGTCCTTCTACACACATATGAACAACAGGGGAGTACTTTGCCCATTTCATAAGATTATCTGGAGGGCCTTTATATCTGAAAAGGTTAAAGTTTTTCTGTGGCGGGTGCCGAGAAACAAAGTGAATACAGAGGATGGCAGGTTAGCTCAGGTTGTGCTTTGTGAGGAGCAAGATTAGAGTCGATCACCCATCTCTTACCTAGATGTCCCTTCATGTGTGGTCAATGGAATGCTATCAAAATTTAGCTTAAAATCAGAGGATGGCCTAGTAAACTCAGAAGCCTGTGGACTTATTTGAGATTACAGAAGTTTATAGATCCTGCTGGAAGGGTTGTGGAACAACTGATGGCCGTGGTGTGCTTAGAGGTTTGGAAAGAAGGGAATAGAAGGATCTTCCTAAAGAAATCCAGCACCATCTACCCAACTCTACAAAGAATTCTGAGTCTGTTTCAGTTGGCAGCACCTTTGTTCACAACAGTAAATCTAGAAAATCCCATCCTATCTGAAGCAGCAGCTGCAGCCTTCTCATTTAGTTTCCATCGGAGTCTATTTAGCATTTTGGCTTCCCGTCTCTGTTTTGACTCAAAAGCTGTAATCTGATTGTTGGACTCTTCCCCACCTTCCCTTGATATTATCATTCGTCTCCTGTATATGCTTTTGCTTCTTTCTGTAATAAAAGCTAGGTGGCTCATTGCCTCCTACATCGAAAAAAGGAGAAAAAAAAAAAAAGTTCTATATGCTGGAATCGACATCCTTGCGTCAAAAAGGTGAGACCATCTTGAATGGATTAGAAAATACTGTCCCAGTCATTGGACCTTTTGGAGTGGGATGATGAGGTCGTCTTTCATTGGCGCAGGCAAATATGGGTGGAACCGGATTCTTAGACCACTGTTCCTCTGTTGAACAACAGATTCTTGTGGTTGAAAAGGGCTTGACTAACTAATGGAGAAGGCAGTAATACTGCATTATTTTATAACATTTGGACTAGGCACTGAACATATTCATAAGTTAATTGAGCTGTGCACTGGCTGATGATGGGAAGAATCAAGAATGAGGCATTTAGCTAGGATGGTTTAATTCATGGAGGTGTTATGTACACTATAGTTTGACTTGGTGGCACTGCTAAATTTCTCTTTGTTATACTTGCTAGAAATTGAATATAAAGGGGACAAAAACTTTATATGTAAGTGAAGAGCACCCTTGCAACATTGTTGCTTTGTGAGTTCCATCTGATTTGTTTTTTTAAGTGTTTGGACCGTAGAGATATCTTGTATTTAGATTAGCACTGACCATTGAAATAATACGGGCATTTTCAGCTAGTTGGGCTACCATTATCATTATGATGTGGCACTTTGATTGGAATCCGAAGGTGCGATGGTGGAGCCCTCGCGGTATAGATCCAATTAGATTTTGATTATATCTTGGTGCACCTGTTTTGGTGAGATATGTTGTCTCGGAGGCGTGAGTACTTTTCTAGAATTTTTTTTTCTTTTGTACTCTGTAATGTCCACGATTAAAGATAGTGAAAATCTCCGTCCTTCTCTGTCCATAGTTTTTTCCTTGATTTAAAGATTTTTCATATAAATCCTATTTATCTGCATTGTTCTTTGTCTTTTCGATTTCTTGTTTATTGACGTCTTGCTATAACAAACTGATATCAGAATCGGTTGTAGATCGTTGATCGAAGATGTCTGTGGCAAAGTTCGAAGTAGAAAAATTTAATAAAATAAATGATTTTGGATTGTGGTGGACTAAGATGCACGCACTGCTTGTGCAACATGATCTGGAAGGAGTGTTGGAGGGAGAGGACAATTTGCCTACGACCTTGACTGTGACAAAGAAGAAAGGGATTATGGCAACAGCTCATAGTGCGATCCAATTGAGTCTATCAAACAAAGTGCTGTACGAGGTATGTGATCAGACCACTACTCCTGGGATTTGGAAGAAACTGGAGGTACTGTATATGAAGAAATCCCTAACGAATTGCCTGTGTTGGGTATAAAATACCCACAGCCGGAACCCACGGCGGAACCGCCATCAGCAAGTGCAGCTCCGCCCGGACTCCTACAGGAGCCGGGCTCCACCGCCATCAGCAAGTGCAGCTCCGCCCGGACTCCTACGGGAGCCGGGCTCCACCGCCATCAGCAAGTGCAGCTCCGCCCGGACTCCTACAGGAGCCGGGCTCCACCGGCGACGGCAGTTACAGCTCCGCCCGGACTCCTACGGGAGCCGGGCTCCACCGACGACATCAGCGCAGCTCCGTCCGGACTCCTACGGGAGCCGGACTTCTCCGCCAACATCAGAACAGCTCCGCCCGGACTCCCACGGGAGCCGGGCTCCGCTCTCAGTATCAACTGCTGGTAAGCTCAATCCGGACTCCTATCAGAGCCGGACTTCACCCTTAACTTTGTTTGCAGCGCGGCTTCGCCCGGACTCCTACGGGAGCCGGGCTCCACCGACGACATCAGCGCAGCTCCGTCCGGACTCCTACGGGAGCCGGACTTCTCCGCCAACATCAGAACAGCTCCGCCCGGACTCCCACGGGAGCCGGGCTCCGCTCTCAGTATCAACTGCTGGTAAGCTCAATCCGGACTCCTATCAGAGCCGGACTTCACCCTTAACTTTGTTTGCAGCGCGACTCCGCCCGGACTCCTACGGGAGCCGGGCTCCACCGACGACATCAGCGCAGCTCCGTCCGGACTCCTACGGGAGCCGGACTTCTCCGCCAACATCAGAACAGCTCCGCCCGGACTCCCACGGGAGCCGGGCTCCGCTCTCAGTATCAACTGCTGGTAAGCTCAATCCGGACTCCTATCAGAGCCGGACTTCACCCTTAACTTTGTTTGCAGCGCGGCTCCGCCCGGACTCCTACGGGAGCCGGGCTCCACCGACGACATCAGCGCAGCTCCGTCCGGACTCCTACGGGAGCCGGACTTCTCCGCCAACATCAGAACAGCTCCGCCCGGACTCCCACGGGAGCCGGGCTCCGCTCTCAGTATCAACTGCTGGTAAGCTCAATCCGGACTCCTATCAGAGCCGGACTTCACCCTTAACTTTGTTTGCAGCGTGGCTCCGCCCGGACTCCTATGGGAGCCGGGCTCCACCGACGACATCAGCGCAGCTCCGTCCGGACTCCTACGGGAGCCGGACTTCGCCGCCAACATCAGAACAGCTCCGCCCGGACTCCCACGGGAGCCGGGCTCCGCTCTCAGTATCAACTGCTGGTAAGCTCAATCCGGACTCCTATCAGAGCCGGACTTCACCCTTAACTTTGTTTGCAGCGCGGCTCCGCCCGGACTCCTACGGGAGCCGGGCTCCACCGACGACATCAGCGCAGCTCCGTCCGGACTCCTACGGGAGCCGGACTTCGCCGCCAACATCAGAACAGCTCCACCCGGACCCCCACGGGAGCCGGGCTCCGTTCTCAATATTAAGAACAGCTCCGCCCAGACTCCCACGGGAGCCGGGCTCCACTCTCAGTATCAACTGCTGGTAAGCTCAATCCGAACTCCTATCAGAGCCGGACTTCACCCTTAACTTTGTTTGCAGCGCGGCTCCGCCCGGACTCTTACGGGAGCCGGGCTCCACCGACGACATCAGCGCAGCTCCGTCCGGACTCCTACGAGAGCCGGACTTCGCCGCCAACATCAGAACAGCTCCGCCCGGACTCCCACGGGAGCCGGGCTCCGCTCTCAGTATCAACTGCTGGTAAGCTCAATCCGAACTCCTATCAGAGCCGGACTTCACCCTTAACTTTGTTTGCAGCGCGGCTCCGCCCGGACTCCTACGGGAGTCGGGCTCCACCGACGACATCAGCGCAGCTCCGTCCGGACTCCTACGGGAGCCGGACTTCGCCGCCAACATCAGAACAGCTCCGCCCGGACTCCCACGGGAGCCGGGCTCCGCTCTCAGTATCAACTGCTGGTAAGCTCAATCCGGACTCCTATCAGAGCCGGACTTCACCCTTAACTTTGTTTGCAGCGCGGCTCCGCCCGGACTCCTACGGGAGCCGGGCTCCACCGACGACATCAGCGCAGCTCCGTCTGGACTCCTACGGGAGCCGGACTTCGCCGCCAACATCAGAACAGCTCCACCCGGACCCCCACGGGAGCCGGGCTCCGCTCTCAGTATCAAGAACAGCTCCGCCCGGACTCCCACGGGAGCCGGGCTCCGCTCTCAGTATCAACTGCTGGTAAGCTCAATCCGGACTCCTATCAGAGCCGGACTTCACCCTTAACTTTGTTTGCAGCGCGGCTCCACCCGGACTCCTACGGGAGCCGGGCTCCACCGACGACATCAGCGCAGCTCCATCCAGACTCCTACGAGAGCCGGACTTCACCGCCAACATCAGAACAGCTCCGCCCGGACTCCCACGGGAGTCGGGCTCCGCTCTCAGTATCAACTGCTGGTAAGCTCAATCCAGACTCCTATCAGAGCCGGACTTCACCCTTAACTTTGTTTGCAGCGTGGCTCCGCCCGGACTCCTACGGGAGCCGGGCTCCACCGACGATATCAGCGCAGCTCCGTCCGGACTCCTACGGGAGCCGGACTTCGCCGCCAACATCAGAACAGCTCCGCCCGGACCCCCACGGGAGCCGGGCTCCGCTCTTAGTATCAACTGCAGCTCCGCCCGGACCCCCACGGGAGCCGGGCTCCGCTCTCAGTATCAACTGCTGCTCCGACCGGACTCCTACGGGGGTCGGGCTCCGCTCACAACCCCTACCGCCCGGAGGGCCTCACCCGGACCTCAACAGAAACTAGGCTCCGGCCGTTATCGAGCTTCAATCGACAGATCCACACCCCCTGACAGGCCCTCAAAACGGCCGTGACCCTGCTCCACCTCCTGTGGCGGACTCCGCGCAGTATCATCATTCCCTGACAAGCCGCAGTAGCCATAGCCGCCCTGCTCCACTTCCTGTGGCGGACTCCGCACAGCTCCACTATCCCCTGGCAGGCCACAGTGACGGCCATGAACCTGCTCCACCTCCTGCGACGGATACCATGCGATTCTCCTAACGACGGACGCTGCTCCACCCCTCATAACAGATTCCACATGGCGAGTCGAGGTGATGCCCACGTGTCTGCTCCATTATCTTTCGCAATCAATTCCCCTGACCGTGGGCGGCCCACTACCAGGCGGTTACAAACGTCGCCATCAGTCCGTTGCCTCCCCCGCCTATAAAAGGGGGACTCAGATACGTTATTCTTTGAGCTCTTTTGCCTTATCTCAAAACTCTGCTAAACTCTCCGTTCGAGCACTCCATTCTTGTTGAGGCAGAGAACTGACTTGAGCGTCGGAGGGTCTTGCCGGAGCAACCCCACCTCCGGTTTAGACTTCCCTTGCAGGTCCCGGCGGCGACCGCGGCTTCCTCAACTCCAGCTTCTCCAGCGCAGGCGGATTTTTGCACCAACAGGATTGGCGCTAGAAGAAGGGTTGTGTCTTCGCAGCACCCTTGTTCTTGAAGGAGCGCTCAACGGTGCCGCCTCCGGCCATCTCTCCGTCATCTACTCCTAATCCTCCCCCGCGAGATCGACACCTGATGCCTCCGCGCAGGGCGTCCACCCGGCGGTCCACGGCCTCCGCGGCCAGATCTCAGGCTCCGACCTCCCCTCCCGTTTCTCAGCCAGCCCCTCCTCCCCCTCCGGCGACGGCGGTCGGCGCGGAGCAGTTTGACTTGCTGGCGCAGCAGGTCAAAGGCCTCGTCGAGGCCGTACAGGCAATGCAGCAGCAGCCACCGCAGGCGTCAGCGCATCCGGAAGGGGCATCTCCGGAATGCCAGAACCCGATGGTGGGGCGGGCCACCTGGGCCAGCCACCCCGTCCTTCCCGGGAAGGCGAATCCAAGGGTGGAGAGCCCTCAATCGGACCACGACTCCACCCCTGGGAGATCCCTGCCCCCGTTCTGCCAAAGGACCCTCGAGACTCGAAGTCGAGAGGATTTTCTGGATCGGAGGCTCCAGGAGATGAACCGGCGGATCGAAGAATTCCGCCATGCGCCTCCCGCTTACGGTGAGGATATCTGCACTGACCCTCCCTTCTCCCAAATGATTATGCAGGAACCGATCCCGCCGAATTTCAAGCTCCCCCAGTTTGAAAGCTACGACGGGACGTCGGACCCGGTGGACCATCTAGAGGCCTTCCGAACGATGATGCTGCTTCATGGTGCTCCCGACGCCATCTTGTGCCGGGCTTTCCCGTCTACTTTGAAGGGAGCAGCAAGGAACTGGTACTCAGCTCTGAAGTCGGGTACCATATTCTCCTTCGACCAAATGAGCCACCAATTCGTGGCCCATTTTGTCAGCAGCCGACGTCCCCGAAAAGGTTCGGAGTCCCTCATCAACATCAAGCAGAGGGAAGGGGAGTCCATACGGGCCTACATCAACCGCTTCAACATCGCGGCGTTGGAGGTCCGGAACTTAGACCAGTCGGTTGCCATGGCCGCCCTGAAAGGTGGCCTTCAGAAGAATGATCTCTTGTACTCCCTGGAGAAGAAGTACCCCAGGGATTTTGCTGATCTGCTGGCTCGGGCTGAAGGATACGCCCGAGCGAAAGAGGCCTTCAAAATGAAGGATGAAGAGACTGCGAGGGAGCGTCAGGCGGGAGATTTTGGTAAGCCCGCAGTTGAGAAGAGGCCAAAGGAAGTCCGGCCTCGCTCTCGATCCCCTCCTGAACATAAGCGCGCCCATACTCCCCCCCGGGCACGCAGGCAGAGGAGCCCGGACAACAGGTTTCGGCGGGGTTCCCCGCCAGGGAAGTTCCGCAACTACGCCCCCCTCAACGCCTCGAAGGCCCAGGTACTGATGGAGGTCAGGAAGCTGCTTCCTAGGCCGGAGAGGATGCGCACGCACCCCGGGAAGTGCAACCCCAACAAGTTCTGCCTCTACCACCGCGACCACAGCCACGACACCAAAGAGTGCATCCAGCTCCAGGACGAGATCGAGGAGCTCATCCGGCGAGGTCGGCTCGACAGATTCATCCGCCGCCGGCCTGAGGGTAGAGGAGACCGGCCAAGAGCCCTCCCACCGTCCGAACCGCAGAAAAGGGAGGAGCAGCCCGGGGACCGGCCTCCTATCGGGACCATCGACTCCATCGCCGGAGGGCCTCAAGAAGGAGCGGGAATACTGTAAATGTATCGCTTACTATTTTGCTTTGAATCTACCTTTCTTTTTAGCTAACATGCTCCTCCCACCTAGCATGGATGTATTATGACCGGATATGATTCCTCCAAAAGCACGGCCATGTCAGGAACAGGAGGAGAACCTCGTCCTGACATGAGCAAGGTCAAAGGCCCGATTCTTTTAGACCGGATGGGGGGAGAGGCCTCACAACGCCCTAATGTGCCCCCACAGCCTTGTTAGGGACAGGAGGAAAACTTCGCCCTAACATGAGCAAAGTCAAAGGCCCGATTCTTTTAGACTGGATGGGGGGAGAGGCCTTACAATGCCCTAATGTGCCCCCACAGCCCTGTTAGGGACAGGAGGAAAACCTCGCCCTAACTTGAGCAAAGTCAAAGGCCCGGTTCTTTTAGACCGGATGGGGGGAGAGGCCTTGCAACGCCCTAATGTGCCCCCACAGCCATGTCAGGAACAGGAGGAGAACCTCGTCCTGACATGAGCAAAGTTGAAGGCCCGGTTCTTTTAGACCGGAGGGGGGAGAGGCCTTACAGCGCCCTAACGCGCCCCCACAAACCAGGCTGATAACGAGAACCTCACGCCGGCTCAAGCAAAATGGAAGACCCGGACTCCTACGGGAGCCGGGTTCCGCCACCAAGGTAAGCTTCGCCCGGACTCCTACGGGAGCCGGGTTTCGCCGCCAGGGAAGCTTCGCCCGGACTCCTAAGGGAGCCGGGTTCCGCCGCCAGGGAAGCTTCGCCCGGACTCCTACGGGAGCCGGGTTCCGCCACCAAGAAAAGCTTCGCCCGGACTCCTACGGGAGCCGGGTTCCGTCGCCAAGGTAAACTTCACCCGGACTCCTACGGGAGCCAGGTTCCGCCGCCAGGGAAGCTTCGCCCGGACTCCTAAGGGAGCCGGGTTCCGCTGCCAGGGAAGCTTCGCCCGGACTCCTACGGGAGCCGGGTTCCGCCACCAAGAAAAGCTTCGCCCGGACTCCTACGGGAGCCGGGTTCCGCCGCCAAGGTAAACTTCACCCGGACTCCTACGGGAGCCGGGTTCCACCGCCTAGGGAAGCTTCACCCGGACTCCTACGGGAGCCGGGTTCCGTCGCCAAGGTAAACTTCACCCGGACTCCTACGGGAGCCGGGTTTCACCACCAGGGAAGCTTCGCCCGGACTCCTAAGGGAGCCGGGTTCCGCCGCCAGGGAAGCTTCGCCCGGACTCTTATGGGAGCCGGGTTCAGCCGCCAGGAAAGCTTCGCCCGGACTCCTACGGGAGCCGGGTTCCGCCGCCAGGAAAGCTTCGCCCGGGCTCCTACGGGAGCCGGGCTCCGCCGCCAAGAAAGCCGGGCTCCATCCGCTACTTCGCCAGCAAGGGTTAAGAATGGTGGCGAGGCTTGGCCACATGACGAGATCGGATGGAAGGGAAGAGCCCCTTCCCACGACGACCTCTAAGCCAAACAGGCCAAACGACGAGAAAGGGTCAACGAACGACAATATTGGTGCTACGCGCGGACAAGGTAACACAAAATACTTTTTCCTCATTTCCGATATATGTACTACAGGGCCAGGACGGCCAGAGAAAGAGGGACAAAACGACAAGAAAAAAAGGGGCAGCTACAAAAAGGGGGTGACTACAAAAGAACTCTAAGGAGGTCCTGCTCCCTCTAACCTAGGGTGATCACCTCCATCCCTCAACCAGGACTGCCTCAGGCTCTCCACCGCTTCCTCTAGTTCTTCCTTCTTTTGCAGCATATCCTGGAGCGCCTGACGAAGTCGCCGGCTCTCAGCCTCCGCTTCCCGATGCCACTTCCGCAAAACTTCGGACTCCGCCTCTGCGTCCGCGACGGCCTTCCGCTCAAGCCCCAGTTGGATTTTTACTTGTTGAAGCTCGACTGTCTTCTCCCCAAGGGAGACAGAAATCCCTTCGACAGTGCCTCTCAGGGCTTGGAGCTCTTCGATATCTTGGGCGTTAGCAAGCTGCGCCCTAGTAACCAACTGCCCCTGGAGACGAACAACCTCGTCCGCCGCCCGACGGAATCTCCCTTTGTACTCTTCTACCTGCCGGCGCCAGCTGGCCCGCTGCACGTCGTGGCTCACCTCAGCATCTTGAAGCTGCTTCTGGAGGTCGGAAACTTTTTGTGACCATATCTGCTCATCCCGCGCTGTGAGCCGGGATGAGTTCCCTTCCAGTTGGCCGATCCTCCTCTTTGCAGCTGACAGCTCCACCTTAAGGGCGCTGATCCTGGCTTCTTGAGCCCAAGTTCGGTCGCTGGCGCTCTTCGTGCATTCTTCGAGCTCCTTTGCGAAGTTCGCCTTCCTCCGGCTGTAGTCCATGATTGCCTTCACTTGGAGACTCCTGAAGTGGGCGGCCTCAGCGGCGGCCTCGGAATAGCATTTTTTCGATTTGCGAAGCTCGTCCTCCGACTTTTTCAACTTCTTCATCAGGTGGAGGACCTCCTTTTTTAGCTGTTGGATAGTTGACTTCAGCGGGACCCCCAGGGGCAAGGGGAGTGCTTCGGCGGGACACTGCCATCGGAAGAAGCAAACGTTAAAGACCAACTTATTACAAGAAGAAAGGCAGAAAAGAAGGAGCAGGGGGAAGGAAAGGCCATCCACAATAAGAAATTCAACTTTATTGATTAATTTTGAAGACAAGCGGAAAAGAAATATGGTGACAAAAGAAAGATACAAGATCGGAGGTCTCAGACCTCGGGGGCAGGGGGTGGAGAGCTCGGCCCGGGGGGCACGACTGCGGCAGCAGCGGACGAAGGGGCAGCCTCGTCGTCAGACTCCTCCAAAAAGCCGAGATCAAGGTCGGGATATCTGCTGGCCACCCTCTCTCGGCAGAGCTCGAACCCCTTGGTGAATGCCTCCAGGCCGAACTGGACGTTCAGCTCCCTCATCTCCGCGGAGGTTTTGAACTCCTCCACCGCAAGGGTCCTGGTCTCCGAGACCAGAACCGGAGTTTGCTCGGCCAGATGGGCGACCTCGGCCTCCGCCTTCCTTGCCGACTCCTCCAGGCTTCGCCTCTCCTCCTCCCGGACTCGTCTTTCCTCTTCCCGGTCTTGTCTCTCACTCTCCAGGGCCTCCCGGAGGGCGGCCACCTCGGCCGTCTTCGCTTGAAGACGAGCAACCTCGTCTTGGCAGCGCTCCTCCGCCCGAAGAAGATCCCTTCTCATACGGCCCGACGCCTCGACATAGGCGAAGAGCTGGTGCCCGATCTGCAGGGACAGATAGAGAATCACAACGAAGACCGAGCAACTGTGCCAGTAAAAATCCGCTTACCTCAAGAAAGGACCCCAAGGTATCCCAGGCCCGCTGCTCGGGATCGGCACGGTCGATCCTCTCCACGACATCGGACAGAATGCAACCATCGAGCAGCCGACGGATCAGAGCCTTGTCGTTGAAGGGGTTCTCCGATCCCCCCTCGGAGCAGACGGACTCATCTGCAGCGGTTCGGTGGCTGCTCGGCCTGCGGGCCACCAATTTTCTCCTCCTCCCCGCGGCGGGTGCCTCCGCGGGGCGGACCTCCGGAATGGGGACCCCGGTCGACGGGCTCCTTGAGGGAGCCCGGGGGGCCGCTGGCTCGGCATCCGAAGGAATGTCGATTGCCGGGGTCGCCTGGACGGGCGCAGCCAAGCTCGTCTCCTCCACCCTGGCCCTCTTCGCCGAGCCAGAAGTCGTAGCGCCCTTCCTTTTCTGGGCTCTCATGGCCTTGGCGAGCATCCGTGTGGCTTCGGCGTCCATTGCTAAAAAAAAAAAAAAAAAAAAAAAGAGAAGAGAAGAAGGAAAAGAAAAGAAGAAGAAAAAAGTGGCACCAATCAGTCCAGAGTCAAAAAAAAAAAAAAAAAAAAAAGAAGAAGAAGAAAGAAAAAAGAGAAAGAGAAAAGAGGAAAAAGGAGAGAGAAAGAAAGAGAGAGAAGAAGAAGACAAGAAAAGGAAAGATATATACTTGCTGGATCTTGAGGGCTCAGGCCGATGTTGAAAAGAAGCTGCTCCCTCAGTAGGTTTGGAAGGGAAGGAGCGGGGTAACTCAGGAGCTTCTGGGCGGCCTGAAGGTCGTCCTCTCCCAGGCTGGGAGCCCGGCGGACGGAATCCCTCAGAGACCCCCAAGGGGGCAGGCCCAGTTCCAGGGTCGGACAGTAAATGAAGAGAAATTTCTCCTTCCAGTTGTGAATCGAAGAAGGGGCGCCCTTCAGCAACTCCTTCTTACCGAACTGGGGGGAGAAGTACCACCAATCCTTCGCTGAAGGATGGCGTTTGAAGGTGTAGAAATATCTGAACAGGGAGAGGGAAGGCTGGACCTCGGCTATATGACAGAGAGAGAGAAACCCTATCAAAAACCTAAAGGAATTCGGGGCGACAAAGGCGAGAGAAATGTCTAAGAAACGAAAGAAGGCGGCAACAAAAGCAGGAAGCGGAAGCCGGAGCCCGGCACGAAATGCCTCCTGGTACAAACAAAAGCGACCAGGAGGGGGAGCGCTGGCCCGGTCAGAAGGACCAGGAAGCTCCAGGTCGTACTCTGAAGGGACCCCGTACCGAGCCCTTATCAGGAGAAGTTCGTCCGGAGTCGACGAACAAGGAATGGCGCCCGGTGCGAAAACCGGGCGAGGCCCTGCCCCGAACGCGGGTTCGTCCGCAGAGACAGGGGCCTGGGGGTTTGAAGCAGAAGAACTCCCAGAACTTACGGGGGCAGAAGAATCGGAAGACATTTTTTCTTTGGGGGAGAACCTAAAGGACCCTAGAAAAGCAAGCCGAGAAGGGAGGGAGACGCCGGAGGTCAGCTCAGGAGAAGACACAAAAGAAGTGGAAGGAGGAGAGGACCCTAGGCGGTAAGATGAAGAAGGTGGGCACTAACCTATCTTGCACTGGGGGCCTGGGGAGCGAGAAACGGAAGGCGCCTACGGCTCGAGAGGGCGTTCGCTAGAGCAGACTCTCGGGGAGATGACAGACGCCAGCAAGAAATCAGAAGCGGAGTGGGGCGCCTGAAGGGGGGAGGACGGGTTTAAATAGACCCTGGGATCCGGCGCCATAATGATCTCGAATCCCCCCAGGCCAGTCCGCATCCGACACGTGTCCCACTCCCCGTGGCAGATGGTTGAAGGCGGCTGGCGGTTGGCAGGGTCATAATTGCGCCGTACCTAGGCCAGCGTACCTGCGGGGTCTTCGAAGCGTCCCCTCGTACCGCCTCAATTCGAAAAGACTCCGGCACGCGCTCATTTAATGCCAAAATATCTGGGAGCGGCGGGGCGCGGGATTCGAAGGGACGGTTCCGACTGTACTTCTGTGTACTTCCTTTGTTTGAAATTCAAAACTCGGATGTAGGGGGACTGGTGTTGGGTATAAAATACCCACAGCCGGAACCCACGGCGGAACCGCCATCAGCAAGTGCAGCTCCGCCCGGACTCCTACGGGAGCCGGGCTCCACCGCCATCAGCAAGTGCAGCTCCGCCCGGACTCCTACGGGAGCCGGGCTCCACCGCCATCAGCAAGTGCAGCTCCGCCCGGACTCCTACGGGAGCCGGGCTCCACCGCCGACGGCAGTTACAGCTCCGCCCGGACTCCTACGGGAGTCGGGCTCCACCGACGACATCAGCGCAGCTCCGTCCGGACTCCTACGGGAGCCGGACTTCTCCGCCAACATCAGAACAGCTCCGCCCGGACTCCCACGGGAGCCGGGCTCCGCTCTCCGTATCAACTGCTGGTAAGCTCAATCCGGACTCCTATCAGAGCCGGACTTCACCCTTAACTTTGTTTGCAGCGTGGCTCCGCCCGGACTCCTACGGGAGCCGGGCTCCACCGACGACATTAGCGCAGCTCCGTCCGGACTCCTACGGGAGCCGGACTTCTCCGCCAACATCAGAACAGCTCCGCCCGGACTCCCACGGGAGCCGGACTCCGCTCTCAGTATCAACTGCTGGTAAGCTCAATCCGGACTCCTATCAGAGCCGGACTTCACCCTTAACTTTGTTTGCAGCGCGGCTCCGCCCGGACTCCTACGGGAGCCGGGCTCCACCGACGACATCAGCGCAGCTCCGTCCGGACTCCTACGGGAGCCGGACTTCTCCGCCAACATCAGAACAGCTCCGCCCGGACTCCCACGGGAGCCGGGCTTCGCTCTCAGTATCAACTGCTGGTAAGCTCAATCCAGACTCCTATCAGAGCCGGACTTCACCCTTAACTTTGTTTGCAGCGCGGCTCCGCCCGGACTCCTACGGGAGCCGGGCTCCACCGACGACATCAGCGCAGCTCCGTCCGGACTCCTACGGGAGCCGAACTTCTCCGCCAACATCAGAACAGCTCCGCCCGGACTCCCACGGGAGCCGGGCTCCGCTCTCAGTATCAACTGCTGGTAAGCTCAATCCGGACTCCTATCAGAGCCGGACTTCACCCTTAACTTTGTTTGCAGCGCGGCTCCGCCCGGACTCCTACGGGAGCCGGGCTCCACCGACGACATCAGCGCAGCTCTGTCCGGACTCCTACAGGAGCCGGACTTCGCCGCCAACATCAGAACAGCTCCGCCCGGACTCCCACGGGAGCCGGGCTCCGCTCTCAGTATCAACTGCTGGTAAGCTCAATCCGGACTCCTATCAGAGCCAGACTTCACCCTTAACTTTGTTTGCAGCGCGGCTCCGCCCGGACTCCTACGGGAGCCGGGCTCCACCGACGACATCAGTGCAGCTCCGTCCGGACTCCTACGGGAGCCGGACTTCACCGTCAACATCAGAACAGCTCCGCCCGGACCCCCACGGGAGCCGGGCTCCGCTCTCAGTATCAAGAACAGCTCCGCCCAGACTCCCACGGGAGCCGGGCTCCGCTCTCAGTATCAACTGCTGGTAAGCTCAATCCAGACTCCTATCAGAGCCGGACTTCACCCTTAACTTTGTTTGCAGTGCGGCTCCGCCCGGACTCCTACGGGAGCCGGGCTCCACCGACGACATCAGCGCAGCTCCGTCCGGACTCCTACGAGAGCCGGACTTCGCCGCCAACATCAGAACAGCTCCGCCCGGACTCCCACGGGAGTCGGGCTCCGCTCTCAGTATCAACTGCTGGTAAGCTCAATCCGGACTCCTATCAGAGCCAGACTTCACCCTTAACTTTGTTTGCAGCGTGGCTCGGCCCGGACTTTTACGGGAGCCGGGCTCCACCGACGACATCAGCGCAGCTCCGTCCGGACTCCTACGGGAGCCGGACTTAGCCGCTAACATCAGAACAGCTCCGCCCGGACTCCCACGGGAGCCGGGCTCCGCTCTCAGTATCAACTGCTGGTAAGCTCAATCCGGACTCCTATCAGAGCCGGACTTCACCCTTAACTTTGTTTGCAGCGCGGCTCCGCCCGGACTCCTACGGAAGCCGGGCTCCACCGACGACATCAGCGCAGCTTCGTCCGGACTCCTACGGGAGCCGGACTTCGCCGCCAACATCAGAACAGCTCCGCCCGGACCCCCACGGGAGCCGGGCTCCGCTCTCAGTATCAAGAACAGCTCCGCCCAGACTCCCACGGGAGCCGGGCTTCGCTTTCAGTATCAACTGCTGGTAAGCTCAATCCGGACTCCTATCAGAGCCGGACTTCACCCTTAACTTTGTTTGCAGCGCGGCTCCGCCCGGACTCCTACGGGAGTCGGGCTCCACCGATGACATCAGCGCAGCTCCGTCCGGACTCCTACGAGAGCCGGACTTCGCCGCCAACATCAGAACAGCTCCGTCCGGACTCCCACGGGAGCCGGGCTCCGCTCTCAGTATCAACTGCTGGTAAGCTCAATCCGGACTCCTATCAGAGCCGGACTTCACCCTTAACTTTGTTTGCAGCGCGGCTCCGCCCGGACTCCTACGGGAGCCGGGCTCCACCGACGACATCAGCGCAGCTCCATCCGGACTCCTACGGGAGCCGGACTTCGCCGCCAACATCAGAACAGCTCCACCCAGACCCCCACGGGAGCCGGGCTCCGCTCTCAGTATCAACTGCAGCTCCGCCCGGACCCCCACGGGAGCCGGGCTCCGCTCTCAGTATCAACTGCAGCTCCGCCCGAACCCCCACGGGAGCCGGACTCCGCTCTCAGTATCAACTGCTGCTCCGACCGGACTCCTACGGGGGCCGGGCTCCGCTCACGACCCCTACCGCCCGGAGGGCCTCACCCGGACCTCAACAGAAACTAGGCTCCGGCCATTATCGAGCTTCAATCGACAGATCCATGCCCCCTGACAGGCCCTCAAAACGGTCGTGACCCTGCTCCACCTCCTGTGGCGGACTCCGCGCAGTATCATCATTCCCTGACAAGCCGCAGTATCCATAGCCACCCTGCTCCACTTCCTGTGGCAGACTCCGCACAGCTCCACTATCCCCTGGCAGGCCACAGTGACGGCCACGAACCTGCTCCACCTCCTTCGACGGATACCATGCGATTCTCCTGACGACTGACACTGCTCCACCCCTCATAACAGATTCCACGTGGCGAGTCGAGGTGATGCCCACATGTCTGCTCCATTATCTTTCGCAATCAATTCCCCTGACCGTGGGCGGCCCACTACCAGGCGGTTACAAACGTCGCCATCAGTCTGTTGCCTCCCCCGCCTATAAAAGGGGGACTCAGATACGTTATTCTTTAAGCTCTTTTGCCTTATCTCAAAACTCTGCTAAACTCTCCGTTCGAGCACTCCATTCTTGTTGAGGCAGAGAACTGACTTGAGCGTCGGAGGGTCTTGCCGGAGCAATCCCACCTCCGGTTTAGACTTTCCTTGCAGGTCCCGGCGGCGACCGCGGCTTCCTCAACTCCAGCTTCTCCGGCGCAGGCGGATTTTTGCACCAACAGCCTGTATTTGAAGCAATATCTGTATCAATTGAAGATGAGACTAGGTACTCCTGTGAGCGATCATGTAGATGTATTTAATCTAATTATTATGAATCTTCATAATATTGATGTAAGAATTGAAGATGAAGATCAGACCCTTTTACTGCTATGTTCTTTGTCCGAATCATATGAAAACTTTGTTGATACTATGCTGTATGGTAGAACAAGTATCACCTTGGAGGATGTTAAATCATCATTGAACTTAAGAGAGTTGAAGAAAAAGATGGTCAACAATCAGGTCAATGATGGAGATGGCTTGATGGTTAGAGGCAAAAATAAGGATAAGGGGTCACATAATAGAGAAAAGTTTCGAAGTAAATCTAAGGGGAGAGTAGTAAGTTGTTGGTACTATAAGAAGAATTGCCATATTAGGAGAAACTATCCAAAGTGTAAAGGGAAGAAAACTTAATCTTCAGATAATGTTGTTGAGGAGAGTTCTAATAAGTCTATTGGTGGCGATGTTCTTATGGTAGCGGCTAAGAAGATTTCTGATGGTTATATAAGCACTCATGTCCTTGCAATAGATGTTGTATGCTCAAGTTCAGAGTGGATTCTGGATTCCGACTGTTCTTATCATATATGCCCAGATAAAGAATCTTTTGCTACCTACCAGTTAGTAGATGGTGGCAAATTTCTTATGGGAAACAATAAAGCTTGTAGGGTTGTTGGAATTGGGACAGTTTTAATCAAGATGTTTGATGGTATTGTAAGGATATTGACTGATGTTAGACATGTATCAGAATTGAAGAAAAATCTGATCTCCTTGGGAACGCTTGATTCTATTGGCTGCGAGTTTAGAGGTCAAGATGGAGTCATTAAGGTCTCTAAAGGTGTTCTTGTTGTGATGAAAGGAATTAAGCAAAATGGATTGTATGTTCTCCAGGGCAATACTGTTACATGATCTACTGCAATTAGATCTACAGAGCAGGAGTCTCTCACTACTATGTTATGGCATATGCGTATAGGACACATAAGTGAGAGAGGATTGATAGAACTGAGTAAACGATGACTGTTATGTAGTCAAAAAATAGGAAAGCTGGACTTTTGTGAGTACTGTGTATTCGAAAAATAGTACAGGATGAAGTTCAGTATAGGTATTTGTAGAACCAAAGGAACAGTTAACTATATTCATTTAGATCTATGGGGTCCTTCTCCAGTGCCATCTAAAAGTGGTCTCAGGTATATGCTAACCTTTGTGGATGATTATTCAAAAATGGTTTGGATAAATTTTTTGAAACAGAAAAGTGATGTGTTCGAAAAATTCAAACATCGAAAAACAATGATTGAAAAGCAGATAAGAAGGTCAATTAAGCACTTGAGAGCAGATAATGGGCTAGAATTCTATAGTGACGAATTCAACCAGTTTTGTAATGAGCATGGAATTATTAGACACCGCACTGTTGCGAGAACACCACAGTAAAATGGTGTAGTAGAGTGGATGAACAGAACACTCTTGGAGAGAGCTCGATGTATGCTACCCAATGCAGATCTGGGGAAGAAATTATAGGCTGAAGCTTGTAATACTACAGCATTTTTGATAAATAAGTCTCTTTCGACATCAATTGAGTGTATGACTCCTGAAGAAAAGTGGTCATGTTCTTCTGCAAACTATGCTGATTTGAAAATTTTTGGGTGTCCAGCATACGCTAATGTGAGGCTGGACAAACTTGAGTCGAGGGCAAGAAAGTGTATATTTCTTGACTATGCAAATGGAGTAAAAAGATACAGACTATGGTGTTCTGATGGTAAGTCTTTCAAACTTTTTATCAGTAGAGATGTTACTTTTAATGAATCTGCAATGTTTAAAGAGCAGAAAGAGTGCATTAATGGAGATTCAGACCGTAGCAATGGAGAGTAGATGATAAGTATAATAAATATCTCAATAAAAATATCAAAATATATACTGATTTATTTTTATTTCTTAAAAATTGATACTTTTGTTTGTGTTTTGTAAGAAAAATGATCATCAATAAAAAGAGCTTGATTTGCAGGTTAAAAAAAAAAATTTAGAACAAATCAGATTCAAAATGTCTTGAACGGTGATCCAAAGGCAGCTTACAAATCATCTAGAAGCCCGACCCATGGAAGCTTTGCTAAGCCCAAAGAAAAGGCATGGTGAACAGTGGTTCAGATAGATCTGCGTGGGGTCTTGTGCCAGTTCAAAGAAGGTTTCGGCTACTGTGATGGGTGTTGGTGGGCTTGGCGGTTTCAAATAGGCACGCCTGTGAGCTATGACAGTGGCTTGGTTTAAGTCAAATAAAAGGAAGCAAGCAGGCGGAGTCCAGGGGGCTACCATGGGATTCAAATCAAAACAAAGAGGTGCACGGGCTTTGAGGTTGGGTGATTTAAAACACCCTGGGACTTCAGGCTTTGCATGAAGAGTGTGCCAAGTGCATTTAAATGCGGACACGAGAGCCTGGCATACGGCCGAGATGCAACCTGGGTGCGGACCGAATTTAATGAGCTCTTTTCCTGAATAATATAAAAAAAAAACTTTTTTACCAAAATATATTCAAACCAAACTTATTTACCAAAGTGATGTGAGAGGGAAAAACGCCATTTTGAATGGCGTTTTTTCCCCTGCCACGTCACCCCCCATTTCCACGGTGGCATCGTCCCAAAAAAAAAAAAAAAAAGAAGAAACGCCATTTGGAATGGCGCTTTTAAAAACGCCATTCCAAATGGCGCTTTTAAAAACGCCATTTTGAATGGCATTTTTAAAAACGCCATTCAAAATGGCGTTTTCTAATTTTCCCACCCAAAAATAAAGGAAAAAATCGTGGGAAAATGAAAAATTATGTTTTTTAAAATTTGAAATTAGTAAATAAATTAAAAATTTTAATTTTGATTGAATTTTAAAATATAAAGATTTGAATTTGTAATTCATTAAAAAAATTAATTTAGATTTTTTATTTCAAAATTTTTTTAAAAGATGTCCAAAAAAATCTTAAGAAATTAAAAAAAAATTATCATAGAAAATAAAAAAAGAGAAAAAAATATGAAAGAAATAAAAATTTGAAATTAAATTGAAAAACATCATTCGAAATACTTGTCTTCAAAATTTTTAAGAAAATTAAAAATTATAAAATTTTTAAAAAATAAAAAAAAAGAATTATAATGTAAAAATAAAAAAGAATAAAATTTTAAAGATAAATTGAAATTAAAATATTATTTCAAATTACTTTCTCAAATAAAAAATAATAAATTAAAAAAAGATTCAAAAAAATTTTAAAAATAGGCTAAAAAAATTTTATAAAAATAAAATAAGTCTTTAAAAATGCCATTTTGTAAATTAAACTTTAGAAAAAATAATAATTTTTTAATTAAAGAAAAAGAATACGTAATAGAATGCTAAAAAGAAAAAAAATGGAAGAGAAATGAAATTATAATTTCAAATGATAACTATTTTAAAATAAATAAAAAAAAGTATCATAGGAAAATAAAAAAATAACAATAAAATAAGAATTATAATTATAAATTTTAAAGAAATTTAATTTTAATTTAAATTAAAAATTATCATTTAAATTATTATTTTCATTATTTCATTTAATTTATTTATTAAAAGATTACAAATACATAATATAAAAAATTGTAAGAAAAGTAGATTTATATTTTTTAGTCGACCCCATGAATCGACTCATGGCTAAAAGAGTTTAACGGCACGCAAAATTTTTGACTGCGACACTTTGTGAGTCGATCCCTTGACTTTCTTTCTGGTAATTTTTATTTTTTAAATTTTTTAAATAGAGGAAGAGAGAGGAAGAGGGAGAGAGGAGGCAGCTCACCGTCGTGCTGTCGGAGAGACGTCGGAGTAGGGAGAAAGAAGAAGAGGGAGAAGGAGAGAAGAAGGGGGGAAAGGAGAAAACGCCGTTTCCTTCGGTGTTTTTTTATTCTTTTTCTTTTTTTTAAATTTTTAAAATTTTTTTTCATAATTTGTTTAATTATTTTTTTTAATTTATTAAATTTTTTAATGAGGATAGTAATTTGAATGATAATTTTTAATTGAAATTAAAGATAATTTTTTGTTTTAAATTATAATTTCTATTTTATTACCATTTTTTATCTTTTATTTACTTTTTTTATGATATATTTTTTAATTTAATTTGTAATTTTTATAATTTAAAAATATAATATTAGTTTTTTTTCATTTTTATGATATATTATGTATTCTTTTCCTTTACTTAAATTTGTAAAGGAAGAAGGAGAAGATCGAGAAGGGAGAAGGAGAAGGGAGAAGGAGGGGAAAAAGGGGTTTGGGGAGGGGAGAGAATGGCGTTTTCTCTTTTTTTTATTTTTTTTATTTTTTTTAATATCTTTACTTATCTATTTATAATTATTTAATAAATAAATTTAATTAAATAATAAAAATAATAATTTAAATGATATTTTCTAATTTAAATTAAAATTATATTTTTTTAAAATTTATAATTATAATTCTTATTTTATTATTATTTTAATAATTCTTATTTTATTATAATTAAAATTATTTTTTCTTTAATTAAAAAATTATTATTTTTTCTAAAGTTCAATTTACAAAATGGCGTTTTTAAAGACTTATTTTATTTTTATAAAATTTTTTTAGCCTATTTTTAAAATTTTTTTGAATCTTTTTTTAATTTATTATTTTTTATTTGAGAAAGTAATTTGAAATAATATTTTAATTTTAATTTATCTTTAAAATTTTATTCTTTTTTATTTTTACATTATAATTCTTTTTTTTTATTTTTTAAAAATTTTATAATTTTTAATTTTCTTAAAAATTTTGAAGACAAGTATTTTGAATGATGTTTTTCAATTTAATTTCAAATTTTTATTTCTTTCATATTTTTTTCTCTTTTTTTATTTTCTATGATAATTTTTTTTTAATTTCTTAATATTTTTTTGGACATCTTTTAAAAAAAATTTGAAATAAAAAATCTAAATTAATTTTTTTAATGAATTACAAATTCAAATCTTTATATTTTAAAATTCAATCAAAATTAAAAATTTTAATTTATTTACTAATTTCAAATTTTAAAAAATATAATTTTTCATTTTCCCACGATTTTTTCCTTTATTTTTGGGTGGGAAAATTGGAAAACGCCATTTTGAATGGCGTTTTTAAAAACGCCATTCAAAATGGCGTTTTTAAAAGCGCCATTTGGAACAGCGTTTTTAAAAGCGCCATTCCAAATGGCGTTTCTTCTTTTTTTTTTTTTTTTTGGGACGATGCCATCGTGGAAATGGGGGGTGACGTGGCAGGGGAAAAAACGCCATTCAAAATGGCGTTTTTCCCTCTCACATCACTTTGGTAAATAAGTTTGGTTTGAATATATTTTGGTAAAAAAGTTTTTTTTTGTATTATTCGGGAAAAGAGCTCGAATTTAATCGAGTTAGGCGGCTTAGTGGGCTGTCGCATAAGAATGCCTGGGACGTGATGAAGATCGAGACTGAAACAGAAAAGGACTTTGAATCCTCTGAAAAGACATATTCGGAGAAACTCTCAGCCCATAAAAGCAGGGGATCATGGACAGAAGAGGAGAGCGGCAGCAGCAATCAGATCGAGGGAGCGGCAGCAAAAGCAGAGAAAAAGTATGGGAGCAAAAAAAATAGAATATAATTTTTTTAATTTATTATTTTAAATTTAAAGAAAAAAAATATGAAGCTAGAGATTTTGATACGTGGTTAAATTCTTTCAATCCGAAAATACGACTGTAAACATGTAAACGAATTTTTATTTTCTTCTTGTATTTAATATTCATACAATAAAATTATACTTTTATTTCATATTTTTTATTTTTTTGAAGTATTGATCTAGCCTACAAAGTCTATATCCTCTACTGACGTGCCATGATCCCTGAATATGATATGCAACTAAGAGAGATAGATTATAGTATGTTAGATTAAACCTTATATTTTGTAATTAAATTTAGATAGTTTATACTCTAATAGGACGAGCCGTGATCTATTGATACAGTCCGTACCCTTTAGAGATAAGCTATACTAATAATCTAATCACAAGAATTAATATTACAATATAAAAAAAATAAATCTAATTTGCATGGTAGATTCGAAATTTTTGGATTATCTCTCTGTCTTATTTTTTTTCACAAATTAATTTACACTTGCAATTTAATTCTTATTATTTTATTTTTTTTTAATTCTTCTATAATCAATTCTCTTTTATTTCTTCTTCAAAAAGAAAAATAATCATCCTAAATCCCTATAAAAATGATCCCGACTCATCCTATCTATATAATTTGAGTTATTTTTTTTATTCTTGACCGCCTACGACAGTGATCAAATTTTGATGCTGTTGCCGGAGATCTAGGCATGATTATTTTTTTATTTAAAAAATTTTTTAGTCTTATTCTTAGTTTAAATAAGTGAAAGTAAATATCCGTCTACTGGACATGATTCAACAAATTCCCACATACGTCAAATTCTTCAAAGATCTATGCACAAAGAAGAAAATCACTAATATTTTCAAAAAAGCCTTCTTGACAGCAAGTGTGAGCTGATACCTGTCGAGCCACGTGTCTGTCAAATATAAAAATTCAAGATCTCCTACAATTTCTTGTGTCATTGGAGAAACCATCATTGATAGGGCCTTATTAGACTTAGGAGCTAGTGTGAACATCTTACCTTATTCGATCTATGAAGAATTGAGGATAGAAGAATTAAAACCTACAGAAATCATATTGTAATTGGCAGATCGATCAGTGAGAGTCTCCAAAGGAGTTGTGGAGGATGTGTTAATCAAGATCGGCAATTTCATTTATCTTGTGAATTTTGTGATCCTCGAAACTGAACCAGTGTCTAATCCAAAAGATTACATCCTAATAATCTTAGGAAGACCATTCTTAGCAACCACCAACACCCTAATCAATTATCACAATAGACTCATGAAGCTCTCATTTGGAAACATGATCATTGATCTTAATATTTTTAATCTTGAAAATAAAAGGGACCAACTCGTTGATGTAAACCTGATCCAGAATGAGATCTATGGGCCCATTGACCTAGGAGAAGAAGATTTTGGCTGTAATCTCTGGTCAGATCAAGAATCTAAAATAACTTATGAAATTTCTCCATCTAGTTATCAGAGAGTTCATCCATAATGACAATCACCTGTCGAACCACTTGTAAAGATGGATGAACCAATATACAAGCCATTGATTGAAGAAGCATCGAAACTAAAACTCAAAACACTCCCTGAGCACCTCAAATATACGTATCTAGGTCCATCAGAAATCTTGCCCGTAATCATCATATCAGACTTAGATCAAACCCAAGAGGAAAAACTTTTAGCTATCCTCAGAGAAAATAAAGAAGCCATAGACTGGACCATGACTGACATCAAAGGGATCAGCCCTTCAATTGTCCAACATTGAATTCATTTAGGAGAGGAAGTCCAGCTAATTAGAGACCCCCAAAGGAGACTTAACTCAGCTATGAAGGAGGTAGTGAAGAAAGAGATTCTCAAATTACTAGACAATAAAATTATCTACCCTATTTCAGATAGTTCATGAGTTAGCCCAATTCAAGTAGTGCCTAAAAAATCTAAGGTAACAGTGGTCCAAAATGAAGCAAATGAGTTAGTACTGATCAGAGTCCAAACTAGATGGAGAGTCTGTATTGATTACAGAAAATTGAATGCGGCCACAAGAAAGGACCATTTTCTCCTACCATTTATTGACCAGATGTTGGAAAGGTTAGCCAAATATGAGTTCTATTATTTTTTTGATGGATATTCTGGCTATAACCAGATTTCTATAGCACCAGAGGATCAAGAGAAGACCATATTTATCTATCCATTTAAAACTTTTACCTATAGATGCATGTCTTTTGGTTTATATAATGCTCCATCTACTTTTCAAAAGTGCATGATCAGCATCTTTTCTGATATGATCGAGAGATTTTTGAAAATATTCATAGATGATTTTTCTAGCTTTGGCTCGACCTTCTCTGAGTGCCTACATCACCTAAGACTAGTCTTAGAAAGGTGTAAGAAAAAATACTTAGTCCTTAATTAAAAAAAATATCAATTCATGATCAAAGAAGGCATAGTACTTAGCCATGTTATCTCAAAGAAGGAAATTGAAATAGATAAAGCCAAAGTAGATTTGATTGCAAATCTTTCACCATCCAAATCAGTCAAAGAAATTCGCTAATTTTAAGGACATGCTAGCTTCTATAGGAGGTTCATCAAAAATTTTAGCAAAATAGTTCGACCACTGATCAATCTTCTTGCCAAAGATGTCAAATTTGATTTTACTTCCGAGTGCCTTGATTCTTTTGAGCATCTTAAAAAGGCATCGACATCCGCCCCCATCATTCACTCACCTGATTGGACTTAACCCTTTGAACTTATGTGTGATACTTCTGATTATGCCATCGGAGCCATTTTAGGATAAAGAATTGATAAGCTACCGTGAGTCATTTACTATGCCAGTAGGATCCTTAATGATGCGCAGCTTAACTACTCAACTACTGAAAAAGAGTTCTTGGCTATCCTTTTTGCCCTTGAAAAGTTTAGATCTTATTTGGTTGTGTCTTATACACTTATCACTTAGCCATTATATATTTCTTGACAAAGAAAGATGCAAAAGCACGCTTGATCCGATGGATTTTACTTTTTCAGAAATTTGATCTAGAAATCAGGGACAAGAAAGAAACAAAAAATGTAGTGGTTGATCACCTGTCCTGATTGACTGATGCATCCTCTAACGAACCATCAATAGAAGAGCTTTTTCCTGATGAACAACTCATGTCCGTGATCAAAGAACCATGGTACGTTGATATTGTCAATTACTTACCACTGGTAGGATTCCCTCTTATTGGACCACTCAGGACAAACAAAAGTTTTTTGCCTAAGTATTTTATTTGGGACAATTCATATCTGTTTAAATAATGTCCTGACCAAATCATTAAAAGATGTGTTCCGGACCATGAGATCAAAGGTATCTTGCCTTTTGTCATGACCAAGCTTGTGGTAGCCACTTTGAATCCAAAAAAATTGCCACAAAAGTTCTCCAATATGGATTCTATTGGCCCAATTTGTTTAAAGACGCACATGAGTATTGTAAAAGTTGCACTAGGTGTCAACAAATAGGATGGATCATAAAAAAAGACATGATGCCATTAAATCCAATCTTAGTTATTACGATTTTTGATGTGTAGGGTATTGATTTCATGGGACCACTTTCAAATTCTTTCGAAAATGAATATATCTTAGTAGCTATCGATTATGTGTCCAAATAAGTAGAGGCTATGCCGTGTAGATCGAATGATAGCAAAATTGTTATCAAATTTCTAAAAAAAAACATTCTCTCTCATTTTGGAATCCCTAGAGCCATTATAAGTGATAAGAGAATACATTTTTGTAATCGATCCTTTGAAACCCTGATGAAAAAATATAACATCACCCATAAATTGACTACACTTTATCACCCCCAGACTAGTGGATAAGTCAAAGTTTCTAATCTTCAAATCAAACAAATCCTAGAAAAGACTATGAGCACCAATAGAAAAGATTGGTCATTGAAGCTAGTGGATGCTCTTTGGGCATATCGCACTGCCTTCAAAACCAACTTAGGAATATCTCCTTATAGGCTTGTGTTTGGTAAAGCATGTCACATGCCAGTAGAGCTTGAACATGGGGTTATGTGGACCATCAAAAAGTTGAACATGGATCTAGATGAGGCTGGACAACATAGGAAGCTGTAAATTGATGAATTTGAAGAAATCAAGAATGAGGCATACGAAAATGCTAAGATATATAAAGAATGAACCAAGATATTTTATGATCGAGCAATCCTTAGAAAATCATTTTCATCTGGTCAAAAAGTTCTTTTGTATAACTCTAGGCTATATTTATTTCTTGAAAAATTTAGATCCAGATGGACAGGACCCTATATAGTAAATGGACAACAATTTTAAAGTAAATGGACAACGATTGAAACCATTCTTGGAATTGTCTACTGAAGTTGAGGAGGAGGCCATGGTTCTCTATGAGCCTATTTATTTTGACTGATTCTGTATCATGAGTTTAGTCCGACTGAAGACTTGAAACTTAGCACTTTTTAGAAAGCACTCTAATTTTTTTTTTTTATTTTAGTGATCTTTATTTTGTTTTAAGAATAATGGACCACTCTATATGGAAGCACCTATCAATAAACGAGTATACTTATAAATCAGGTGGTATCTCTCTTTATTTTATTTATCTGTCTCTACTTTATTTTTTTTTATTCTATTGAGGACAATAAAAATTGAATTGGGGGGTAAAGGTAATCATAAAAATTAAAAAAAATTAAATCCTCGAATAAATTAGTATTTAGCATTTAGGTACCTGATTAGGTTACAGATTTGAGTGGCCAAGCAAATTTATTTAGAAGAAAATTGATGTACAGATTAGAAAGTTTGTGAGATACTGAGAGATTAAGTATTAAAAAAATTTAATGAATAGTTAAGTTTAGAATAAAAATAATTTTTTTTCTTGAGTATTTCTGATTTTTTTTCTACCAACATCAAAGAAGAATTTACTTCCTATGAGCTTGTGTAGGATAGCTATACATTTTTTTATAAAATAAATAAATAAAAAAAAAATTTCAAAAACTTTACACCAAATAATCGGACCTTTTTGCCTAAGCAAGCATTGAGTTTTGCGTCAAAAAGTGTGAAGGACAAAGAAACTTTATTGTAAAGCTAGTCTTAACTCGTAGCCTATTTAATTCAAGCAAATAAGTCCGAGGGATATTTCATATCTAGTACCCTAAAGCCAGCTAGTTTAGGAGTCATTGGCTGAAAACTCGCTACATGGATCAAACAGAAAGTTTAAGAGGTTAAGACACTCAATAGTGGTACAATATTAAAGAAATAAAAAAAGAGAAAAAAAAAATTAATAAATGAAAGATGGAAGTAATATTACACTTACCCATATGAAAGTAGATGATTTAGAGATAAAGATAGGGATAATTTAGAAAAGTTTAGAAAAAGTTTAATGTTCCAAGCTTAACTTCTATATTGATTAATACTAATATCCCAATGACATACATCACTCACGCTCTATTGAACATCAATGATTTTTTTTAAAAAATTATCTGGTGAAATTTAAAACTCTAAGCTAAATAGTACTTAGTACTAAATCCTTTCTTTACTCGAAGACGAGTAAAGTTCAAATTAGGGAGTGTGATAAGTATAATAAATATTTTAATAAAAATATTAAAATATATACCAAAGTTATTAAATCCGGCCCGGGCCTTAACCCGGATAAGGCACCGGGTTAATGGGTCAGCGGTCCAACCGTCGGGTCAACGGTTGAACCGGCGGGTCAATGCACAAATCATAAAATCTAAAATTTAATAACCTGTTTATATCCAGAAATACAATAATAGTCCTGATAATATATATTCCAATGCTACAAGTATCAAAATACAAATGAAACAAAACTGTAATCCTATAAATACAAATAATTAGACTAAAATATTGATGAATATAAAGATTTAATGGCATAAAATTATAAATGCATAATAACTAGTAGTTTAAACTTTAAAACATAACCATCCACATCTGCTAGCAAAATGAAAAGTTTTAACAAACAAGTACATAATAATGTATGACATTTCACTTCAATATCTTTTAAAAAAAAAAGTTAAAAGTGATAAACAAGTACACAACATAAAAATTCAAGCTAATGGACTGAAATTTATGTCAATATTTGCAAAAACATCTTCTTGAGTTGCAATGTTCTCATCTCCTCCATCTTCTCTCCTATTCGCATCATTTCCATCATTTTCACCATCATCACCATCCAAATCTTTCAAGTTCAATATATCTACAAAACCATAATTTTAACAAAAAGTTAAAAAGAAAAATCATATGTAATAAAATTATAATAATATTTTATTCATAAACTATATAATAAAATAATTTGCTCACCATTATTATTATTTTCTTGAATAGAACATGATGCCAATTCACGGTGAAAAGTTTCTAATTCTTCACTAGTTAACTCCGATGGCTCATCGACTAATATCCACGCATCATTATCACCAAACAATTCAAAGTCAATAGGATCATAGTTGCGACCCTTGAAATAAAACCTGTATTTAATATTTGTTAGTTTGAAAATTAAATAACAAAAAATAAATACAAGCAATTGGATATCATTCACAATAAAATTATCTTTGTTGTAGTCTCAAATTATAGTGCACAAATACTAGATCATTAAGCCTTTGATGCTCTAACCTATTTCTCTTTTTAGAATGAATATGTTCGAAGATGCTCCAATTTCTCTCGCACCCGGATGCACTACAAGTTTGGCTTAAAACACGAATAGCTAACTTTTGCAAATTAGGTGCACAACTTCCATAGGTGACCCACCATTCATCTAGATACAAAATATTGTATTTGTTAAAATAGAATGTAATTGAAAAAACTTTATATCAATAAAACTAATGAAAGCATAAAAACATAACTAAGGAACAAGCTTACCTGGAGCCAAGCGACTTCGATCATTTATAGCCGATGAGCGTCCAAAGTCATTTTCTGCATTTCTAAATAATCTCATCTCATTAGTTAAGTTCTCCTGCAAGGTTGGATTACCAAATAAATATCTCTCTATGACATCTAAGAGTCTAGAAACACTACGAGGATGTTTATCCATAAGTTCTGAGTCA
Source organism: Elaeis guineensis (assembly GCF_000442705.2). Taxonomy (NCBI): domain Eukaryota; kingdom Viridiplantae; phylum Streptophyta; class Magnoliopsida; order Arecales; family Arecaceae; genus Elaeis; species Elaeis guineensis. The sequence continues at coordinate 22,502,271 of NC_026000.2, forward strand.
TATTGAAAACAGGGATTCAACCAAAACCCAGCTGCATGAAGATTTTGGTGTAATTGCAAATCCCACCGAGAATCAACTATTCTCAAATAAGGTTCAACTACAATCTTTCTCCTTCTAAATCTCTTGATCATTTCATCTCTAGCTTGATGCATAGCATGATACAAGTAACCCATTGAAGGTCTATCATCACTGTCAACAATCCTCAAAACTCGAATTAAAGGCTCTGTTAGTTTAACAATGGTTGCACATTCATTCCAAAAAAGAGAATTAAGCACGTCATCGGTGAGCTTTTTTCCTTTACTATCTTTAGCATAAGCTGAAGTTGTCCACTCTCTAGAAGTCACCATTGCTCTTAATGCATCTTTGTGGCCCAATATGTTTTGTAAAGCAATAAAATTGGTAGCAAAACGTGTAGGTGCCGGACGAATTATCTCCTTTCCACCAGTAAATTTTCTCATCAAATATAAAGGATAACAATGATTATAAATATATTTTGTGATACCTGCAGCATGGGCTACGGTGTTCTTCACTGAAACTAACTTGCCAATGTCTTGCATGATGAGATTAAGATAATGAGCAGCACAAGGTGACCAAAAAAGTGTAGGAAAGTCTTGCTCCAACTTTTTACCGGCAGCAACATAGTTTGCAGCATTATCAGTCACTACATGAACCATATTTTCAAAACCAACGGACATGACAATTTCTTTGAACAACTTATACAACATATCAGTTGTCTTTGAGGTATCTGAAGCATCCACGCTTTTCAAAAATACGGTCCCTCTAGGATAATAAACTAAAAAATTAATCAAAGTTCTCCTATACTGATCTGTCCATCCATCAGCCATGATTGTGCATCCTGTTTTCTTCCATGTGGCACGAAAGCTTTCAACATACTTTTTCACCTCATCAACATTCTTGGTTAACAAATAACCATGAACAGAATGAAAATTTGGAGCTTTGTAACCAGGCCCCATACTAGCTATTGCATCTATCATGCACTGATAATACTTAGAGTTGACAGCATTAAATGGCACACATGCATCTATCATCCATTTTGCCACTGCAAGATCACACCTTTCAACTGCTTCTTTGTTTTGCAACAAGCTTTTTATAGTTGGTTGAGCACCAGGAGTTGTTCTTGGCATGAAATAATTTTCAATTGTTTCTAGTTGTTTTTCTTTTCCACCTTCTATATTTTTACCTCTTGTATTACCCGTAGACTTGTTTGATGAGGGAGGAATTTCTTGTATGTCATCATCTTTACCTAATTGCCTATAATATACTTGTTCCTCATGTTCCTTATGCCTTGCACTAAAGGGATTGTAATCTTCACCCATTTCCTTTGTTCTTTTCTTCTTCTCACTAATAGCTTGAATATTTTGTATCATTTGATGGCGAATATCCGCCGGCACCTTGCGACATGGTTCTACTTCTCCTTTTACTCCTGCAAGATGTTGTTTGAAGCGATTGATCCCACCACCAGCAAATGACTTTCCACAATACAAGCATGCCAACTTCATCCTTTTGGTATTACCACTAAGTTCAGGAGCTTCTCTACAATGATTCCATGCAGGATCACTTTTACCTCTAACCCCAGTTATTTGAGTGGATGAAGTATTACTTGAATCATCCATGGATGGCATACTTCCCTCAACAGAGGCCATTTTGATAATCTACAAAGAAAATTAAATTAAGCTATAATTTATAAGTAGAAGATAAAATAAATAAATAACAAGATGAAGTCATCAACATCTTCTTTCATTTCTATCCAAATTTTTTTTTCCCATGATCCTATAGAGTCAAACTCATGGTGATCACAGATTACAGAAATTAAAAAAATAATATTTAATATTTACCGTATCAATCAGCATAGCATCATTAAAAAATTTTTTTTTTTTCATGTTCACGGAATCATGGGTGTTTACTGTACTGTGATGTTTACAGTAATACTGTATTACTGTGACACTGCAGTAAAAAAAAAAAAATTTATCGTGTCCGCACTCCGCAGACAGCCACACACTCACACTATCACTGTATCACAGTCACAGGCTCACAGCATTTAAAAAAAAAAAAATTCGCCATGTCCGCGGCTGTATATGGAGGAGGAGGAGGAGGCGGCGGAAGGGGAGGAAGGCGGACGACCGACGGCCATATGGAGGAGGAGGAGGAGGAGGAGGAGGAGGAGGATGCGAAGGAGGGAGGGAGCCGAGTGGAGGAGGCAGAGGGGGGAGCGTACGGAGGAGGAGGAGGAGGAGGAGGCGGAGGGGGGAGGGAACGGAGCGGAGGAGGAGGCCGAGGGGGGAGGGGGTTGAGCGTACGGAGGAGGAGAAGGAGGCGGCGGAGGGGGGAGGGAGCCGAGGGAGGAGGAGGCAGAGGGGGGAGGGAGTCGAGCATACGGAGGAGGAGGAGATGGCGGAGGGGGGAAGGAGCCGACGGAGGAGGAGGCAGAGGGGGGAGGGGATCGAGCGGAGGAAGAGGAGGCGGACGGCAGAGGAGGAGGAGGCGGAGGGCGAAGGTGGCCGAGCGAAGAAGAAAGAGGCAGAGGAGGGCGAGCAAAGGAGGGCGGTCGCGGACTCGCGGTTGGAGCCTTGGAGGAAGCGGACGGAGCAGAGCTGTCGGACTCCGGAGATTTGGAAAAAAAAAAAAAGAGTTAGATTACTCACCGGCTGACCGGAGATGGAGAAGACTCGGTTCTCCTCTCCTCCTTCGCTGCCGGCTGCCGCTGCTGATTTCGTCGCCGACGACGCCGAGGGAAGATGGCTGACTGGCTGAGGTTGGGCTGCTGGGGTTTGAGCTCGGGAACAAAGAGACGAAGGGACGACGGGAGGAAGGGAAGTCGAACTGTCGATCTCGAATCAAAATTTTGATTTTTAATTTCACGGCTCAATCGGGTTAGACCGGGTCAGATGGTTCACGGTTCAACCGGCCGGTTCATACGGTTTTAACCAAATTTTAAACATAAACGGTTTAATTAGATAACCGGCCCGGTCTTCTGATCGGGTCACCGGGTTTTCGGTCCGACCGGCCGGGCAGGGCCGGGTTTAATAACAATGATATATACTGATTTATCTTTATTTCTTAAAAATTGATATTTTTGCTAATATTTTGTAAGAAAAATGATCACTAATAAAAAAGTCTGATTTGCAGGTTAAAAAAAAAAAATTGGAATAAATCAGACTCAGATTAGATCTTGAACGGTGATCCAAAGCAGCCTACAAATCACCTGGAAGCCCGACACACGGAAGCTTTGCTTGGTTGAACAGTGGTTCAAATAGATCTGCGTGGGGTCTTGTGCCAGTTCGAAGAAGGTTCCGGCTACTGTGATGGGTGTTGGTGGGCATGTCGGTTTCAAATAGGCGCGCCTGTGAGCTATGACGGTGGCTTGGTTTAAGTCAAATAAAAGGAAGCAAGCAGGCGGGGTCCAGGGGGCGACCATGGGATTCAAATCAAAACAAAGAGGTGCACGAGCTTTGAGGTTGGGTGATTTAAAACACCCGGGGACTTCAGGCTTTGCATGAAGAGTGGGCCAAGTGCATTTAAATGCGGACACAAGAGAGCCTGGCATATGGCCGAGATGCGACCTGGGTGAGGATGGAATTTAATCAAGTTAGACGGCTTAGCGGGCTGTAGCATAAGAACGCCTGGGACGTGACGAAGATCGAGACCGAAACAGAAAAGGACTTTGAATCCTCTTAAAAGACGTATTCGGAGCGGCAGCAGAAGCAGAGAGGAAGCACAGGAGCAAAAAACGCAAAACAAAATTTTTTTAATTTATTATTTTAGATTTTGAGAAAAAAAAAATGAAACTAATGATCTTAATGCATGGTTAAATCTCTTCAATCCAAGAATACGATGAAGCCCGTAAATAAATTTTTATTTTATTTCTTATATTTAATTTTTATATAATAAAATTATACTTTTATTTTATATTTTTTTATTTTTCTAAAGTATTGATCTAGCCTACACGATTTATATCCTCTACTGACGTACTGTGATCTCTGGATATGATATATGCCTAGGAAAGATAAATCATAGTATGTTATATTAAACCTTATATCTTGTAATTAAATTTAGATAGTTTATATTCTAATAGGACGAGCCGTGATTTATTGATACAGTCCACACCCCTTAGAGATAAGTTACTAATAACCTAATCACAAGAATTAATATTACAATATAAAAAAAAAATAAATCTAATTTGCATGGTGAATTTGAAATTTGTGGATTATCTTTTTGACTTATTTTCTTTTACAAATTAATTTACACTTACAATTTAATTTTTGTTATTTTATTTTTTTAAGCTTTCTACAATCAATTCTTTTTTATTTTTTTTTTAAAAAAAAATAATCGCTCTAAATCCTTATGGAAACGATCTCGACTCACTCTATCTATATAGTTTGAGTTTTTTTTTTTTATTTATTTTTGACCGCCTACGACAGCGATCAGTAGGTGGAGCATAAAATTCAAGCCTTTGAGATTCAGTCTGAAGCACAGGATGTTCAAATTGAAGCTTTAAATGAGCAGCAATCACAAAGTTTGAGAGACTACTGTCTTGTCAGAGATAGGCAAAGGAGAGAGAGATAAAAGTACCATAAAGATTTGGATATGCTGATTTGGTTGCATATGCTTTGAATGTGGCAGAGGACATTGAGGGATGGGAGCCAAGCAGCTATCGTGAGGCTATTATTTGTGATGAATCTGCACAGTGGGATGTTGCCATGTCAAAAGAAATAGAGTCTCTTCAAAAAAATAAAGCATGGATGTTGGTAAAACCTCCTAGTGGTCAGAAAATTATTGGGTGTAAATAGAATTTTAGGAAGAAAGAAGGAATCTCTAGGGTTGAGAGTGCAAGATTTAAAGCACGTTTAGTGGCAAAAAGCTTTACTCAAAGAGAAGGTGTGGACTTCAATGAAGTTTTCTCACCAATTGTGAAGCACAATTCAATTAAAGTCTTACTTGCCATGGTTGCTTTGTATGATTTGGAGCTTGAACAATTCGATGTCAAAACAGTATTTCTGCATGGAGAGCTTAACGAGCAAATTTATATGCTGCCAGCCAGAGAGATTCATTGTTCCCAAAAAAAGAAGATCTTGTATGCTGGTTGAAAAGGTCTTTATATAGCCTTAAGCAATCACCCAGGCAATGGTATAACAGCATTACAAGAAAATAATGATTTTGTAATTGATTTTGCAGCCAAATTTTTTAAATAAAATTTGCAATCGATTTTATGATCGATTTTATGATCAAAATTTTTTGCGATTGATTTTGTGATCAATTATTAAAAAAATTAATATAGTAATTGAAAAAAATTGATTGCAAAATTAAAATTTATGATCGATTTTGCAATCGATAATAAAAAAATAATATAGCGATCGAAAATTATCGATTGCCAAATTAAAATTTTACGATAGATTTTGCAACCAAAAAGTTGAATATAAAAATAAATTCATCAAACATTAATTTTTTATAGATTTGCAACTACAAATTCAATCGCAATATTTTTAATTATTTAATTCAACTTTTAAATAATTTAGTGATCAATTTTTTGACTATAAAATGGATTTATTATTTTGTAATCAAAAAATTGATTGCATATTTTTCATTTTTTTATTTCTATTAAAAATTTTGTGACTGAAAAATTGATCACAAAATTCTTGACTTATTTTTTAATCTATAGATAAGTTTGCAATCGATTTTTTGATCATAAATTTTTTTAATATTTTATAACCAAAAAATCGATCAAAAAATATTTTAATTATTATTTTAATTTAAATATATTTATGATTAATTTTTTGATTGTAAAATATTAAAAAATTTATGATCGAAAAATCGATCACAAAATTTTTAAATTATTTTTTTAATTTATAAATAAGTTTGCGATTGATTTTTTGGTTACAAAATATAAATTTTGTGATCGAAAAATCGATCACAAAATTTTTAAGTTGTTTTTTAATCTATAAATAAGTTTGCAATCAATTTTTTGATCATAATTTTTTTTAGTATTTTACAACCAAAAAATCTATCACAAAATATTTTAGGGTGCATTTGGTTAGCCATTAAAAAAATATTTTTTTTGTTTTTTGATTTTTAAAAAGCAAAAATCAAAAAGCAATGTTTGGTAACACCATGAAAAGCAAAAAATCAAAATCAAAAAAATCAAAATAATTACTTTATATGTAAAGTAATTTTTTTTTGCTTTTCAAAACTTATTTTTCTACTTTTTTTGCTTGTGCATATCTAAAATACCAAACCAAAAAGTAGACAACCTGAACCCTTCTTTCTTGTCGAGCTCTTTATCTCCCCACCCTCTTCTTCCTTTCTTCCTGAACTCTTCTACCTCATCAGGCTCTTCACCTACCATCCCCAAATGTTGCTTTTTATTTTGTAGCAACGGAGTTACTAAATATACTTTTTACTTTTTTGCTTTTACTCAATAGCAAAAATCAAAGAAATAAAAACTACTTTTCAAAAATCAAAAATCAAAAATAAAAAAATGTAACCAAATGCACCCTTAATTATTTTTTAATTTAAATATATTTATAATTAATTTTTTGATTATAAAATATTAAAAAAAATTATGATCGAATAATCGATTGCAAAATATTTGAATTATTTTGTTAATCTATAAATAATTTTGTGATCAATTTTTTGATCGCAAAATTAATATTTTACAACCAAAAAATTAATCACAAACTTATTTATAAATTAAAAAAATAATTTAAAAATTTTGTGATCGATGTTTTAGTCATAAAATTTTTTAATCTTTTATAATCAAAAAATCAATCATAAATATATTTTACAATATAATATAATTTTTTCTATTTTTTTCTAAATATGATATAATTTTAAAATTTAAAGTCTATATTTATCATTTATTATCTAAATAATTATCATTAAAGTATCATGACAAAAGATCGCCTCAATCTGGTAGTTCTAATTATGTCGATCAATAAAATTTGATTTCGATGGTCATGAATAATCACATGATAATTTTATAGATAGAGACTATTGATGGATTTAAAAACTTACAATGATGATCTCAATTATATTTATAGCATATTATTAAAATTTTACTTTAATCGGACATCATTATCACAATCAATTTAGCATAAAATAATTTAGACCGTTAAATAAAAAATAAATGATCAAAAGATCAAACGATATTCGATTATAAGATAATTTTTTAAATAAATAATTTTTGTTACTATTTTAATCATCTGTATGGCGATAATCATAATATTCAAACCGTGCATATATGAATCATCCACGTTAAGCAGAACTTATAAAAGTATATGTATAATTACTTAAAGACTTTAAAAATGAGTATCAAGAGACATATAGTTTTGGATGGTTCATATATGTGCAGTTTGAATTTTACGATCACCACTGTATAAACGATCAAAGTAATAGCAAAGATCATCACCTTATAGTCGGATGTCATTTGATCTTTTGATTACTCATTTTTTATTTAACGACCCAAATTATCCCATACTAAATTGATTATGATAATGATATCTGATTAAAGTAAAATTTTAATAGTATAGTATAAATATCATTGAGATCGTCGTTATAAATTTTCGAACTCATCAGTGGTCTTTATCTATCAGATCATCATGCGGTCGTTCATGATCGTCGAAATCAAATTTTATTGATCAATATAGTTAGGGCTACAAGATCGAGGTGATCTTTTGTGATGATACTCTAATAATTATTATTTAGATAATAAATGATAAAGATAGACTTTAAATTTTAAAATTATATCATATTTAAAGAAAAATAAAAAAAATTATATTTGATTGTAAAATATATTTGTGATTGATTTTTTGGTTGTAATTTAAAATATTAAAAAAATTTATTATCAATTTTTATAAAATATTAAAAAATTTTATGACCAAAAAATTGATCATAAAATTTTTAAATTTTTTTTAATCTATAAATAAGTTTGCGATCAATTTTTTTATCACAAAATATTAATTTTATGATCAAAAAATTGATCATAAAATTATTTATATATTAAAAAAATAATTCAAGTATTTTGTGATTAGATTTTTAGTCCTAAATTTTTTAATATTTTACAATCAAAAGATTGATTGTAAATATATTTAAATTAAAAAATAATTAAAATATTTTGAGACTAATTTTTTGGTTGCAAAATATTAAAAAAAATTATGACCAAAAAATTGATCGCAAACTTATTTATAGATTAAAAAATAACTCAAAAATTTTGTGATCGATTTTTCGATCATAAAATTTATATTTTTTGAAATATTAAAAAAATTTACAATCAAAAAATTGATCGCAAAATTCTTGAATTGTTTTTACTCTATAATTAAGTTTGCAACCAATTTTTTGGTTGCAAAATATTAAAGGAGTATAGGAGTATTAAGAGAAAGAAATTAGTCTTTGGTTAGGATGGTGCAACAAGGTTACTGTAAGACGAGGTCACTTTGCCATTTTTAGGCCGTGTGGAAGGTCGTCTTGAAGGCAGTCGATTGTCACCAAGGCAACTAATACATATTTCTAACCCAAGATGAGTTTCTTATCAAGATCCTCCTCTACGAGTTCTTCATCTTATGATGAAGGTACAAGCTCGGACAAGACTCTAATAGAGCTTTTTGGTAAATAGTTGGATCAATGGATAATTCCAAAGGTCCCTAGAAGTTCTGTTTACAAAATGTCAAACTGATTTTTACTAGATTATAGGGTAAAAATAATAGAAAAAACCATTCCAATAGAAAAAGAACATGAGTTAATCTCGATCCTAACTCAGAAAATAATCAAAATTGCTCAAAAGTTCAAATTTTTTATTCATCCATACAGGTTTGGTTCAAGTTGCAGTAAAGCCTCTAATTAGAAAGGGGATCAATAATACTATCCTTCTGTGCTTGAAGGATGGTGGATTTATTGATTTTTAAGATGTTCTACTCGGCATGGTTGAATCCAGTCTATTTGATGGATCAATCTACTTCAATTGTAATGCAGACCTTACAATCAAAACTAAGGACAAAAACATCCTTAGAAGTCTAGAACAAGAAGTCAAACTAGATGGTTTCAATATGTTACCAGAATCATGCTTAGCAGCGGTCTTGATCAAGGTACACTGCAAAATCCTAAACACCCTAGAACATATAGGTGCTATCAATAAGAGAACCCTAAGATCAACGGATTACATTCAAGTTGACCCTAGCAAAGAAAATGTGTTTGTCCCGAGAATCCTAGTTTGGGATCAAATCAAATTACTTGAATACTAGTTACCGAGGAAAGCAGTACTAGCCAACAAAAAAGAGCAAAGCAAATTAAATACCATAATAACAAACTCTGAAGGTGATGTTTCTATTAGATTTTAGAGAGGACCTTAAAGAACTTCAAGTTATAGGCTAGATCCGGTCCAAGTCCAAATAAACCCTTTCAGTCACAACTGTTCAAATCTCTCACCATCCAAACTTAGTACTGTAGATTTTGAACCAAAATTTTTTTAACCTAAGTATGAGGAACCTCAGTCTCCATCAGTTTTTCCAATGTATTCTCAAATATCTGATAGAAAAGATCCAGAACTATATGTAATTAGTTTCGAGTTTAAAATAGATAAACCAACTTTGAAGAAAGATGTTTATTCAAAAGAAAATTCAAAAAAGTGAAGTAGATTCTTTAAAACCTACTCTAAAGGACAAAGAGGTAAATTATTAAACAGAATACTACACCTTCCTAGAAATGACTCAAATCCAAACACCATTCTTTGAATGGTATGAATCAATAAAAGAACCCAAAAAAGATATAAATATGATTCTGAGAAATGGCAAGAAAATTAAGAGGACCCAAGCTGTAGAAACTTCTAAACTAAAAATTATAGTTTTTTAGCAAGATGGAAAGGGGAGAATTATAGAAAAATTCCATCCACCTCTACAGAAAATTACAATACCCATATAATAGCTTCTCCATTCAAAATGAAAACTGAACCTCAAGAAACTTCAAATGGCAGAGATATAAAAAACATCATAGAATAGAATAATTTCACAAACCAAAATCTTAAAACTATAGGAGATCAATTAATTAGAGTAGAGGAAATTATTAAAGAAGAAAAATTCAGAGTCCAAGATAAGATTTTCTTATCAATTTTCAAACCCTTTGAAATATCCAAAAAAATAATCAAAAGAGCTAAATACCAATCTATTAGATGAAATAAATAAGAGATTATAAGCAGTAGAAGGACTTCAGAGAGTAGAAGATACTCCTGAATAAACTACTAGATAAAAATCAATAGCTACTTTAAATCAACAAACTTATGAATCTTCTGATATCGAAACTAGTGAAGACTCAAGTGAAGATGAAACCCAATGCTTGAAGATAAATAAGATTAGAAATTAGAGTAGACAACCAGAAAAGCCTATTACCCAGGACCAACTTTACCAGACATGGTCTTGGAAGAAAGAGGCCAGATAGTATAAAATCAATACTCGACCAATATTATCTATGAATGGAATATAGATGGATTAACTAAATACAATATTTCAAATACCCTCCAAGAGATGACAATAGTGTCAAATGCCTATAAAACTAAAAATATCTCAGATCATGACATCGTCCAAGCTTTAGTAACTAGTTTCACTGGCCAATTAAAAAGTTAGTGGGATCACTATTTGGATGATATTGATTGTGAACAAATTCTCACTGCAGTTCGAAAAATTATAGATAGAACAATCCTCAAAGATGAGGATGGATTGACTGTTCAAGATACTGTTCCAATACTTATATTTGCAATAGCCAAACATTTCCTAGGTGATTCTTTGAAAACTGAAAAATAGGACCATAGAAATCCTATCAAATTTAAGATGCCAAAAACTACAAGACTTTAGATGGTACAAAGATATTTTTCTAACCAGAGTAATGATCAGAAAGACTGCAATCAACGCTTTTGAAAGAAAAAGTTTATTGTAGAACTTCCTTCAGTATTCTCTGAGAAAATTTGGACTAAACTTAGAAATCAAAATAATAGTAGGGTTTCCTATAATAAATTAACATATAAAGATTTTATCAATATTATAAATGAAGAAGAATTGTTGCTTTGCAACGATCTAAGGCTCAAATAACAACTAAAAAGAGAGCAATTAAGTTCCAAAAGAGAACTAGAAACTTTCTATAAACAATTCGGCCTTCAATCGCTCAAAAATAAAAAATCTAAAAAATTCAAAAAATCAAAGAAAATTTGTAAAAGTTGTTATAGGAAGAAGGCCCAAACTCCAAGAGAATAGTCCAAACCTATGAAAAATAAAAGAAACAAACCTTTTCTTAGGTCAAAGCTTGCTAAGGCTGATTAGGCTAGGACCAAGGCATCCCAATCAAAACCACCTATTTGCTACAAATGTGGCAGAATGGGATATTTTAGTAGTAATTGCAAAATGAAAGAGAAAATTAATAATCTAGAGATCGATGAATCAAATCTTCTAAAATCAATAAAAAACCAACTAAAAATTCTTCTATTCGAATTAGAAATGGAAGACTCTGAAGACTCAAACTTTGAAAATCCCCAGAGCCTTGAATCTATAGAATCTGAACAAGAAAGTGGAAAAAAAATTTGTGTAATTATAAAAGAACAACATCTGCTATTAAAATTTATTGATAAAATAAAAGATCCTAAACAAAAAAAGACATACTTGTCAAAACTTAAAGCAACTTTATTAGGAGAACAAAACCCTACAAAAAACACAAAACCAACTTATAACTTAAATAATATTCTAAAAATATTTGAACCCGAGAAGAAAAAACCTCCATCAATCCAAAACCTTCAAATAGAAATTAACCAATTAAAAATAGAAATAAATCAAATAAAAAGTCAAATCAAATTACTAAATAAATTACAAACAAAACCTAATGAAGAAGTGGAAGATCAAGAATTTAGAGAAACAATAACACAGCTGACAATCCAAAAATGGTGTGTTGAAATCACCCTTGTTATAGGAGAAAAATTCGAACTTGATACAATAGCCTTATTAGATTCCGGTGCAGATTCTAACTGTATCCAAAAAGATTTAATCCCTACCAAATACTTTGAAAAAATAAAAGAAAAGCTAAGTACTGCTAGTGGTTTAAGTCTCAAAATATAATACAAGCTAACAAATGCACAAGTTTGTAGCAACAATATGTGTATCAAAACACCATTTATTTTAGTCAAAAACTTGAATCAATTAGTAATCCTAGGAATACCCTTCTCAACATGATCAAACCATTCTCAGTGGATGAAGAAGGAATCAAAGCAAAATTCCTAGAACATGACTTAGTTTTCCAATTTATCAATCCTCCTTTTTATAAAACTCTTCAATTGCACAACGATAATGCAATCAACCAGATAGAGAATGGCCAACCTTTGACTATTAAAGAACAAAGGATTGAATATTGAAAAAGAACTCAGAAAATATCACTCCCTGAACTTCAAGATATTATCCTTAATAAAATTCTCCAACTCAATGAAGATAGGGAAATACTTAGAGAACTCCATGAATATCTCATACTAAATTGGTGTTGGCCAAAATTTAGCATTTCAAAAATTAATGTCAATCCCTCCAAAATTACAATTAGAGCCATGTTTAAAGGATTAGTCAAATTAGCTACCGTTGATTGTGACTACTCTGACATATTTTCAGAAGTGGTATCCATGGCCCTAGAACAACTTAAAAGGGATTAGAGAAAAATAGATATAATAATTTATAGTGGAATTGAAGAAAGAAAAATAGCTGAAACAATTTATCCTTTTCAAATCTACTATCTCAACCAATTCTCATAAAGGGATTATGATCGCACCTTGCGAGACAATCTACTCAAATTCATTAAAGATTTCGATATGGAAGATTATATTGTTATCAACCATATTGATGTCTTCTGAGAAGCCAAAAAATTTTAAGAAAATAAATGCTGGGCAGATGGTAGGATATGGATAGTAACAAACCAGCCTATAGCCTTACTAGAAAAAAAAAAAAATTGGGATATTCTTCTAGATTCGAAGAATTATCTAGACAAAATCTAAAACAAACTTTAAATTCAAAAGATTTTTTAAGTAACCGCCAAAGACAACCCCTGAAGCTTCTTGATATAAACAAAGTTAAGATTTTACACAAATATTGTTTTGTGCAACTTTTGCCATCCTACAAAATCTGCCTAATTATCTCTCTCTCCAAATTCCTGCATAGGAATTCTATCGAAGATGGCTCCTAAGAAAACTTTTGCCTCAAAACCCCCACCTGAAAAACAAAAATCTACCACTGCTACCAAACAAACCAAAAAGGACTATGCCCAATCATCCTCTCCAAATCGGTAACTTATTCCTCTTGGGCAAATCCCATCCTCCAAACCTCTCACTTGGTATGAAATTGTCACAAAAGAAGAAAAAGAGCAAAAAAGCAAAACATCTTCAAAGAGATCAACCAACACTCTATTCACAGAAGAACTAGTCAATCTAGCAAAGGCTAATCCAGCCTTACTGGGTCTAAAGTCTTTTAAAAAGCAGTTGAGGAGATTTCTCAAAAAACTCTTCAACAATGGATTTAAAACAAAAATTGACTATGGAAATTTTTGATCTCACACCAATTCAAAGTTTTACCAAAAAATTCTTTCTTTCAAAATATGTTGACAAAAATCAACAGTAATTAATTCTTACTATGGAGGATGAGTATTTTAAAAAAAACCCCAGGGCTGTCGCTGAAAAATTCTTTCCACCTGGGTGGCATTTTTAACCAAAAGATCCTTTAAAAACCTAAAAGTTTTATAAATTTATCTTAGTAGACACAGATTCTGTGGCCATTAAGCATCATAAAAGTAAAACTAATCTTTTAGAAATTACACACTTACCAGTGCAAATTCTAAAGGTTTTAACTCTAACTGATTGGGATGATAGTCCTAGTAGCTTCAAAAGGTTATCTCAAAATTTTAATCCATAATTTTTCAATTATTGAGATTATCAAAATGCATGGCATTTTGCATTCCTCTTTAAAAATAATGATTTCAAACATTCATGATTTTTCTACTTTAAAGCAAGAACATTATTCAAACTCCCTTATTGGTTCTCCAATTTGTGAAAATATTTCAGTCCAACTATCGAGATTTTACCATCATCTATTCAAGAAGGCTTTGAAGCGTATTGCAAAAACATTCAATTTGATTCTAGAAAACAAAAATTTTCGTTACTTCTCAAATTTTTCTCCCAATTTGCCTTGTCATGGATTAATTATTGGGAGTATACTTTCATTCAAAATCCTCCACTTCCTACTATTCTAGGAAAGAAATTCAAGAAAAAATAGTGAAAAGAATTTAATCCTAAAAAGGCCACCAAACCCAAAGTCCTTGAATGGATCTCCAAACAATCCCAAAATCCTCCTTCAATTAATCTTCCGACTACCAGATTCCTCCAACAAAAATTTTTTACTAGCTCTAAACTGGCAGGAGCACGTCCAAGCTGGAATACAATAAAGTTCTTCTTGAATCTCTTACTCAAATTGAGGAAGAAGAAGTTGAAGCTTCTTCCGCCAATTCAAGCTCCAGTTCTTCCATCTCAGCACCAATCAATATGGAAGAAGAGATTCGATAACAAACAAAAATCTCTGGCCAACAACATCAAATTATTTCACTCAGCAAAAGCAAGAGTCAAGATTCCTTGGCAAGCAATCCCATCATCTATCAAAATAACTAAAGGAAAAGACCCCTCATCAATCAACCAAAAGCCAAAGCTGAAGATTCTCTATCAATCAATCTGTTGCTACCAATCTGAAGATTCCAAGACAACCAATCCTTCAAAAGCAGCCTACGAGATTCCTGACTGACTGCCAAAGTTGAAGATTCTCGACCAACTATCAGATTCCACTGAAAACTAGCTGTTGATAGCTTTTGGCACAAGCAACTCCGTCTATAAAAGGCAGTCACCAGGATCCCTTGAAGCCCAAGTAATTCCCATCTTTCCTCCTCAATTCAAGAGTAAATACCTCCTCAATGCCACCACTAGCAGTATTATTGACATCCTCAATATCTGCACCATCACAGTCCAAAAAATCATTGCTCTCATTTGAGACCAATCTATATTACTCTCAACATTAGAATGATAGGTCCTCAGCCAACCCAACATGTGGAGCAAATAGTCTATATCTCTTCATCATCCAGTAATACTCCAACACCAACTACCCCATTGGAGCTGCAAGATGTAGAAATTCAAGCAGATGAAGAGATTCAAGCCAACCAACAATTACCAATCAGTCAAAATCCTCAGGAATATGCATCTATCGAAGTCTAAGTTATACCAAGAAGGCCGTCAGACCAAACTTCAGCAGCTTCATCTCTAATACCTTTCATTCCATCTGGATTCAAAATTGTCTATAGACGCAGACCAATCAGATAAAGGAAAACAACACATCACAATGATCAAATCAAATACCACCCTCCAGCTCAAGCTCTTCAAACTCAAGTTACTCTCCAAAATTGAGTTTGGGCTCAAATACAAATACACCAACATTTCAACGTCAACATGTTTGGACAGATTCAGATTATTCACCACCATCAAGCTTCATCTGTAGACAGATAGAGCAGAACAACAAGAATATTAAGCAAGCAGACAAACTTAGCTATTTTTTCTTAAAAAATAGAAAAGATCAAAAAGTAATGAAAATAGGTCTGCAAAACCATGGGCAAGCCCAAGGTATTCTGTAAAACCACTCACTCGGATTTCATCCCATCTTAAGTCTAAGGCTCCAGAAGACTCTTCACCCTTTATAAAAAGGAACTCCTAGGGAGAAAGGGGGCAACCCTTGGAGAAGGCAACATTACAAACCGGAGAGAGTGATCCACCCTCTTCTCTTCTTCTTCAAACCTCCTTTAAAACCTGTTGGTGTAGAATTCCGCCAATGCCGGAGAAGCTGGAGTCGAGGAGATCGCGGTCGCTGCCGGGCCCTGCAAAGAAAGTCTAAATCAGAGTTGGGGGTGCTCCGACAAAATCCTCCGATGCTCAAGTCAGTACTTTGCTTCAACAGAAATGGAGTACTCGAATGAAATTTTAGCAGAGTTTCGAGATAGAGTTTTGAGCTTAGAGAAGAACGTATCTGGGGGGTCCCTTTTATAGACGGAAGAGTATAACTAATTGACAGCGACGTCTGTAACTACCTGGTAGTGGGCCGTTCAGGGCCACGTGGAGTTTGTTATGGAGAGTAGTAGTGTCCGTTGTCGCGATTTGCCGGAGAGTGGTGGGCCATGTGGAGTTTGTTACAGAGAGTGGAGTGGTGTCCGTTGTCGCGACTTGCCGGAGAGTGGTGGGGCCACGTGGAGTCTATTACAGAGAGTGGGGTGGTGTCCGTTATCGCGACTTGTCGGAGAGTTCGGGCCGGACGGCTGAAGCTCGGTTGGAATGTCTGGAGGAGCGGAATAGCTCTCTGTCTCAGCAATCTAAGAGAAGGTTAGATGTCTCCGAGGTTGCAGACGGGTTAACTGTGGTTGGGTGCTGTTGGTGCTGCAGACAGAAGTCATCTACTGTAGAAGCTCGGATGGAAACTTTCTGTTGGAGAAATCCGACTGGAGTCCGATTGTTAGAGAAGTCTGTCTGGAATTTGTCTGGTGTAGAAGCTCATCTGAAGACTGTCCGCTGGAGCGGTATGGTTTCATGAGGAATCCAGCAGAAGGTCGATCGATAGTGGAGTTCGAAAGGCATTGTGGAAGTTCGTTCGCTGGAGGAGTCTTGAGGACACTGTGGAAGGTTGACCGCTGGAGGAGTCTGAAATTCAATTCTGTTGAAGAAGTTCGGACGGAGTCCGATTCTTGTAGGAGTCCAGAAGGAGGTCGCTTACTGTAGAAGTTCAGACGGAGTCCGATTGCCGTGGAAGCTCAGATGGAGACTTCTTATTTTAGAAGCTCGGATGAAGTTTGCTTGCAATAGAAGTTTAGAGTAGAGATCTGATTGGTGGAGCCCGTCCGTCGTAGAAGTTCGTTTGGAATCCATCTGCTGTAGAATTTCGGACGGAGTCCGGCTCTTGTAGGAGTCCGAAAGGAGGCCGTTTATTGTAAAAGTTCGGACAGAGTCTAGTTGCCGTAGAAGCTCGGATGGAGACTTCTTATTGTAGAAGCTCGGATGAAGTCCGCTTGCAATAGAAGTTCAGAGTAGAGATCTGACTGGTGGAGCCCGTCCATCGTAGAAGTTTTTCTGAGATCCATCCGCTGTAGAAGTTCGGATGGAGTCTGACTCTTGTAGGAGTCTGAAAGGAGGCCACTTACTGTAGAAGTTTGAACGGAGTTCAGTTGCTGTGGAAGCTTGGATGGAGACTTCTTATTGTAGAAGCTCGGATGAAGTCCGCTTGCAATAGAAGTTCAGAGTAGAGATCCGACTGGTGGAGCCCATCCGTCGTAGAAGTTCATCTGGGATCCATCCACTGTAGAAGATCGGATGGAGTCCGGCTCTTGTAAGAGCTCGGATGAAGTCTGCTTGCAGTAGAAGTTTTGAGTAGAGTCGATCGTGATAGGAAGAAGTCTGAAAGAGATTTGGAGTAGTCGATCACTATAGAAAATCGGCTAATAGTGAAGCCCAGAGAGCATTTGGAGCAGTCCGGTAGACGAATGGAGGAGCTCATTATTAGAGAAGTCCGGATGGCACGATAGGAGTTCGTCCGTTAGAGGAATCTGGAGGACACTGTGGAAGGTCGACTGCTGGAGGAGTTCGGATGGTACTGTGAAAGCTCGGACGGTCGGAGAAGTTCAGAAAGACACCGCACAAGGTCGAAAGTTGGAAGAGCCCTAGGAGGGTTGGCCTCTTACGAACTTCGACTGGGGTTATTTTATACCCAACACCAGTCCCCCTACTTTCAAGTTCGGATTTCGAATGAAGAAAGTACAAAAAAATTTTCACAGTCGAAGTTGCCCCCCTCGATTTTCGTACTTGATTGTTTTCAGATATTTTGGTGTTTGGCGCATCGGTAATGGAGTCTTTTCAAATCGAGGTGATCCGAAAAGATTTTTTCAGAATTTTTACTGGAGCATTGCTCTAGGTACGGTGCAACAATAATTCTGTCAGTCATCAGCCACTTGCCATGATGAGCGGGACATGCGACGGTTGTAAATTGTCCAAAGGAGATTTGCAATCATTATTACGCCAGACTCCGTTGCCTATTTAAACCTGTCCCCCTCCTTCAGAGGTTTCACTTTGCTTGAGACTTTTCTTCGGTTCTGTTTCCTTCCCCGAGAGCTTCGTCCTCCTCCAGCATCTCTCTCGACCTTAGGCGCCCTTCAGGTCATCCTCCATCGCCCTCGTTGCCCTTCTACATCTCTCGGACCAGCCTAGGTTAGTTTCGAAACCCTTCTTTTCCTTGTTGTTTTTTCATTTTTTTCTCCTTTGCATTCCGCCTGTTCGGTTTCTCCGCGAGCGTCTTGTTTTTTATTTTTTTTTATTTTTTTTGGAATTTTTTAGGATTTTTACTTGATTCAAAATATCCTCCAACACTTCCTCCTCTAGCAGTTCTAGGAGTTCGTCTGTTCCAGCCCCCTAAAATCTTAGTTCTGTAGATGGACCTCATCCAATCTTTGTACCAGACACCATTCCCAACTCTCTGACTCCGGACGAACTCTCGCTGATTAGGATTTAGTACAAGATTCCTCCGGAGTACGAGCTTGAGCTTCTCGAGCCAACTGACCGGGCTAGCATCCCTCCCCCTGGCCGCTTTTGCTTATATCAGGAAGCTTTCCGCATCGGGCTTCGACTTTCACTTCCACCTTTTGTTGTTGCTCTTTTTTATTTTTTAAATATTTTTCTAGTTTCTGTAGCGTCGAACTCCTTTAGGTTTCTGATAGGATTTCTTTCCCTCTGTCGCTTAACTGAAGTTCGGCCAACCCTTTCTTTGTTTAGAAATTTCTATACCTTCAAGCGTCACCCTTTGGCAAAGGACTGGTGGTACTTCTCCCCCCAGTTCGGTAGAAAGGGGTTGCTGAAAGGTTTTTCCTTTTCTATCCACAACTGGAAGGAGAGGTACTTCTACGTCAGATGCCCGACCTTGGAGCTGGGGTTGCCCCCCTGGGGCTCCCTGAGGGACTCCGTCCGCCAGGCTTTTAGCCTGGGAAGGGATGACTTTGAAGCCTCCAATAAACTTAAGGCTTATCCAGCTCCTCTCCTCTCCGACCTCCTAAAGGAGTAACTCTTATTTAACGTCGGCCTAAGTCCTCTCAATTCGGTCGGTATTTTTTATTTTTTTTTTCAAGTCATTCGCTGCTTCCTCTTTTTTCTTATTCTTTTTTTAAGCTGTGCCGATTTTCTTTCATTACAGATATGGAGGCAGATGCGGCTCAGATGCTAGCCAAGGGTCTCAAGGCCCACAAGAGGAAGGACGCCGCAACCTCTGGGTCGGCGAAGAAAGCGAGGGTAGGGGAGATGAGCTCGGCCACGCCTACCCAGGCGGCCATTGCCGTTGATGCCCCCTCCGACGTCGAGCCCGCAGTCCCTCGAGCTTCTTCAAGAAGCCCCCCGACCGAGGTTTTTGCTCCAGAGTCTCGTCCCGAGGAGGCACTGGGGGCTAAAAGGAGGAAAAGAAAGAAGACGTTGGCTCGCAAGAGCCACAGCAGCAGGGCGGCCATCGAGGGGGCCGACGGCCCCGAAGAGGATCCGGGGAAGAATCCTTTCAACAATAGGGATTTAATAAAAAGATTGGTTGACGGGTGCATCCTGCCCGAGGTCGTCCACAGGATCGTCCACGTCGATCCTGAACAGAGGGTTTGGGACTCTCTGGGATCCTTTCTCGAGGTAGGCCGATTTACTTTTTTCTTCCTTTTGCTTCTTTACTTAGCTTATTCCTTAGCTTTCATATTGACTTCCTGACCGTTCTTGAAGATTGGACACCAGCTCATCGCCAACATCGAGGCGATGAATAATGCCAAGAAGGAGGGGGCCCAGGCAGAGGAAGGTCACCAGGCTGAGGCTGCCCGCCTGAAGGAGAAGGTCGCCGAAGTTGCGAGCCTCCAGGAGGTGCTCCAGAAGGAGGAGCAAACTTTGGCGGGTCTGAAGGCCACCCTGGAGGAGGAAAGAAGGAAGGCAGAGGTCGAGGTCTCCGAGCTGAGGGAGCAGATCCCGACCCTAGTCTCGGAGATAAGGGTCCGAGCAGTGGAGGAGTTCAAGATCTCCTCCGAGATGAGGGATCTAAACATCCAGTTCGGCCAGACCACCTTCATCAAGGGCTTCGAGCTCTATCAGGAGAAGGTGGTCGAAAATTTTTTCGAACTGGACCTCGGCTTCCTGGATGAGGCATCCGACGATGAAGCTGGACCTTCTAAAGCTGCTGCCGGTCTCCCTCTAGCCGGGACCTCTTCGACTGTCACGGTTGCCGCGACCGACCTTCCGGGGGTGTCGAGCTCCTCCACTTCTGCTCTGAAAGTTCGAAACCTTTAATTTTATACTTTTTTTTGTTGCGATTTTTTTTCTTTTTCTTGTACTTAAGAACTATTTAATCAATAAAACCAAATTTTTCTTTACAAAGAGCTCTTTTTTTTCTTCTTGTTTTTTTTTGCAATGATTTGCATTGTGACGCTCTTGTTTTTCGACAATAGTGCCCTGCCGAAGCTCTTCCCCTACCGTAGGAGATTCCTCTGAAGTTGATGATCCGAGATCTCAGAAGAAAAGTTTGTCACTTAACGAAGAAATCAAAAGAGATGGACGATGAACTTCGCAGGCTGAGGAAGAGCCATTCGGAAGCCACCACGGAGGTTACTCATCTTCAGGACCTCCACAAAAAGGGCTTCATGGACTACACCCAGAAGAAGGCCGACTTCGTGAAGGAGCTTGAGGAACTCCAGAAATGCACCAGTGACTGGTCTTGGACTCAGGCTTCCAAAATCAGTTCCCTCTAGGTCGAGCTGGCGGCCGCACGGGAGAAGATCGGCCAATTGGAAGGGAGCTCATCCTGGCTTACAACTCAGGCCGACCATGATCGGGACTGGTCGAAAAAATTCTCCGACCTCCAGAAGCAGCTACAGGACGTCGAGGCGAGTTACAATGCCTACCGAGTCAGCTGGTGCGGGCAAGTAGACGACTACAGAAGGAGGCTCAAGATGGCGACTGACGAGGTTGCTCGCCTCCAGAAGCAGTTGTCCGAGAGAGCCCAGGCCGTTTCGGTTCAAGGCTCCGACGAGCTCAGCTCCTTGAGGGAGACCATGGAGGAACTGTCCATGGCCCTTGGGCAGGAGAAGGCCGAACTGCAGTGGCTGAAAATTCAGCTGGCCTATGAGCAGCAGGCGGTCAAGGATGCAGAGGCGGAGTCCAAAGTTTCGAGGAAGAGGCTTCAAAAATCGAAGGGTGAGAGCCGGCGGTTACACCAAATGTATCGGGAGATGCTGTTAAGAAAGAAAGAACTGGAAGAAGAAGTTGAGAACTTAAAGCAATCCTTGATAATGGCTGGAACCGAGAGTTCAAAGTCAGAAGAAGCCGAGCTTCCTTAGAGCTTTCTTACTTTTTGTTCCATGTATTCTTTTCTTTTCTTGTCATTTTTTTTTTGACCTTTAAAGGCTTTTGTAATGCATTCTTTACTAATGAAATAAAATAGAATTTTCTCATCACCTTGTGTACTATTACTCTTTGTCGCTTATCGAGCTTCTCTTGTCTTTTGTCTTGTTTGATGTCGATGTTGTTTGAACGTTTCTGATCATCGCCGTGTTGATTCACCATTTTTGTTCATGATCGAAGGTCTTTTCGAGGCCATTCGAGTTTGACGCTTTCTCCTGATGTTCGAGCTTGGGGTCCGAACTTCTTGTTACTTTGAGAAAGTCTATTTTTCCTACTAGTATTGGATTTTTTCTTAGAGACTGAGGATTTTTAACAAGAGTTTTCTTCTTTGTTGAGACGAGGTCCCTTGTGTCTTAGATGTAGTTTGTTTTTTCCTTATCTCTGGTGTAGCTCGTCGCTTTTTCTTTTTCTCTCCCCCTTTCTTTATGTTTGGGTGAGGGTTTTTTCTCTGCTCCTAAAGGGGTTGTAGGGGTGTAGAGGAGCCACTAAGGAGGCTTTTCTCCTCATCCGATCTTAAATGATCAGATCTTCATTTGCGTCAGGATGAGGTTCTCCTCCTGTTCTCGACACAATCAATTTCAGCTCATGTTAGGATGAGATTTTTCTTCTATTTTTAATAGGACTGTGGGGGCACATAAGGGCCGTTGCGAGGGCCTCTCCTCCCATCCGGTCTTTTGATAACCGAATATTCGACTTTGCTCATATTAGGATGAGGTTCTCCTCCTGTTCTTAACATAGCTGTGGGGGCATATAAGGGCCGTTGCAAGGGCCTCTCCCCCCATTCGGTCTCTTAATAATCGGGCCTTCGACTTTGCTCATGTTAGGACGAGGTTCTCCTCCTGTTCCTAACATGGCTGTGGGGGTGCATAAGGACCGTTGTGAGGGCCTCTCCCCCCATCCGATATCTTAATAATCGGGCCTTCGATTTTGCTCATGTTAGAGTGAGGTTCTCCTCCTGTTCCTAACATGGCTGTGGGGGCGCATAAGGGCCGTTGTGAGGGCCTCTCCTCCCATCCGATCTCTTAATAATCGGACCTTCGACTTTACTCATATTAGGATGAGGTTCTCCTCCTGTTCCTAACATAGCTGTGGGGGCGCATAAGGGCCGTTGTGAGGGCCTCTCCCTCCATCCGATTTCTTGATAACCGGACCTTCGACTTTGCTCATGTTAGGACGAAGTTCTCCTCCTGTTCCTAACATGGCTGTGGGGGTGCATAAGGGCCATTGTGAGGGTCTCTCTCTCCATCCGGTCTCTTGATAACCGAGCCTTCGACTTTGCTCATGTTAGGATGAGGTTCTCCTCCTGTTCCTAACATGGCTGTGGGGGTGCATAAGGGCCGTTGCAAGGGCCTCTCCCTCCTCCAGTCTCTTGATAATCGGGTCTTCGTTCGTGTCGGGATGAGGTTCTCCTCTTGTTTTAGGTATGCTTAATTTCGATTGTCTGAAGGAGCTACTTTCTGTCGTTATAAGCTCATGCCAAAAGAAAAGATATGCGAATATGGAGCTTTTATTTAAGGCAAAGTTATCGGTAATACATTCGTAAATTTTTTGAATTCCAGAGTCGCGGAAGGTTCGCTCCTCCGAGCTCTTTTAGATAGTATGTTTCGAGCTGGACTACCTCCCTGACTTCATACGGACCTTCCCAGTTAGGGGCAAGTTTTTCTTGATTCTGAGGTTGTAAAACAGCGGCTGGCCGAAGTACTAAGTCCCCCACTCTGAAGGCTTTGCTCTTGACCCGGGAGTTGTAGTAATAGACTGCTTTCTGCTTGTAGGCTGCCATCCGAATTTGAGCTGTCTCTCGCTTTTCTTCCAGCAAGTCGAGGTTGGCCTTGAGATCCTGTGAGTTGCACTGCTCGTCGAATGCCATGACTCACGCCGACAGAAGTTTGAGTTCAATCGGGATCACGGCTTCTATTCCGAAAGCTAAGGCAAAGGGGATCTCCCCTGTGGGCAGTCTTTGGGTAGTTCGGTATGCCCATAACACATGATAAAGCTCATTTGCCCAAGTTTCCTTTGCTTTTTCAAGTCTCGCCCTGATTTCTTGCAACAGAGTCCTGTTAGTCACCTCGACTTCGCCGTTTGCCTGCGGATGGGCTACTGACGTGAAATTATGGAAGATGTTTAAGTCCTCACAAAATTCAGCAAATCTTGCTCCAGTAAATTGTCGTCCATTATCAGTGATGAGAGTTCTGGATAAGCCGAATCTACAAACAATTGACTTCCAGACGAAGTCTTGCACTTTAGCTTCTGTGATTTTCGTCAAAGGTTTGGCTTCGACCCACTTGGTGAAGTAGTCAATTGCCACCAGAAGAAATTTTCGTTGCCCGGATGCCATGGGAAAAGATCCAAGGATATCCATCCCCCATTGTGCAAACGGCCATGGGGCACTCAAGGGTGTAAGTTCGGAGGCGGGCTGTCTTTGGATATTCGCATATCTCTGACATCGATCACACTTTTTGACATATTCAATGGAGTCATAGTACATTGTAGGCCAGTAATAACCTTATCAGAGCAGTTTGTGGGATGAAGATCTAGCCCCCAGGTGACTTTCGCAGACTCCTTCATGTACCTCCCACAAGGCAAAGTCGGCTTCAGAAGGTCGGAGATATTTCAGGAGGGGCAAAGAGTATGACCTCTTGTATAGCTTGCCTTCATAAAGGATATATCGAGAGGTCTGGTTCCTAAGCTTTCGAACTTCTTTTGCATCATGAGGAAGAACCCCGTCTCTGAGGTATGCAACCAGTGGGTCAATCCAGCTGGGTTCATGACTGATCTCCATTACAAGCTGTGGTTCTTTCGTACTTGGACACTTCAGAACTTCGAAGAAGACTTTCTTGGATAGTTCAGCCGGAGCCAGTGTAGCCAACTTGGAGAGAAGATCGGCCCTAGTATTTTTTGCTCTTAGAATCTGCTTGATGTCAAAGCTGCTAAAGGCAGGGATGATCTCTTTTACCTTTTCGAGATACTTGGCCATACTATCCTCCCAAGCTTCATAGCTTCCGCTGACTTGCCCCACTACCAATTGGAAGTCACTATAGGCTTGGAGCCGGTCTACTTTTAATTCTTTGGCGATCTTCAGTCCTGCAATCAGAGCTTCATATTTTGCTCCATTATTTATCGCAGAGAATTCGAAGCGCAGTGCGTACTCCACGATAACTCCTTTCGGATTGACCAAGATCAAGCCCGCACCAGCGCCCGACATGTTGGAGGAACCATCCATATAGAGGGCCCAAAAACCATCAAGGAGATCTGTTCTTTCCTCAGAGGAGTTCGACTGGAGCCTGGGGTTGTCAGCTTCACCTCGTTCAAGTTCGGTTTCTTTTGGGATAGTGCATTCCACTATGAAGTCTGCTAATATCTAGACTTTTATCGCCGACCGAGGTCGATAGTTGATATCGAATTTTGTGAGCTCAACTGTCCATTTTGCTATCCTTCCGGAAGCATCCACTCGATGCAGAACTGCCTTAATCGACTGGTCGGTGAGCAGTGTTATGGTGTGCCCTTAAAAGTAAGGTCGGAACCTTCGAGCTGCAATCAACAAGGCGTAAGTTAGTTTCTCTAACTTAGTATACTTAATTTCGACGTCTCTCAATACTCGACTTATGTAGTAGATCGGTCGTTGAATTTTTACTTCTTCCTTAACCAGAACTACTGCGAGAGCCACAGGGGAGACCGCCAGGTACAGAAATAACTCCTCTCCGGATTCGGGCTTTGCCAATAGTGGAGGCGAGCTGAGGTAGTTTTTCAATTCTTCGAACGCCTGTTGACATTCAGTGATCCAACAGAAGTTTTTTGGCTACTTGAGAGTCTGAAAGAAAGATAGGCACCGTTCGACCGACCTTGAGACGAAGCGATTCAGAGCTGCTACTCTCCCAATAAGATGCTGAACTTCCTTTATTAACTTCGGAGCGGTCATTTCCTGGATGGCACGAATCTTTTTCGGATTTGCTTCGATCCCGCACTCTGATACCATAAAGCCCAAGAATTTTTCTGAGGTTACTCCAAAAGCGTACTTGGCTGGGTTCAGCTTCATCTTGTATTTTCGGAGGGTGCTGAAGGTCTCCTCAAGGTCGGCGACATGGTTCATTGAGGATTTACTTTTTACAAGCATGTCGTCCATGTAGACCTCCATATTGTGGCCAATCTACTCTTTGAAGATCTTGTTCACCAGCCGTTGATAGGTCGCTCCTATATTTTTTAGGCCAAAAGGCATGACCCTGTAACAATAAAGACCACGGTTAGTGATAAAAGTAGTTTTTTCTTCATCTTCTGGTGCCATCCTAATTTGATTGTAGCCGAAAAATACATCCATGAAAGTGAGAAGCTCGTGGCTCAAAGTTGGATCCACTAATTGATCATGTTGCCCAGCTATGCAACCCAAGAGGGGGGGTGAATTGGGTTTCTAAAAATTTTAAGCCCAACAGATTACTTATGAAGAACAAAACAAAGACTTTAATTCAATATTAATTACCTAAAGCAGGAATGCAAGAATATAATAAAGAAATAAAGTGAAGCGATAAAGCACACCACAAACACAAGGATTTATAGTGGTTCGGTGCTAACCTTGCACCTACATCCACTCCCCAAGATCCTACTTGGGAATTTCAATCCACTATCCTTTGTATTCAACCCGAATACAAAACATCAGAAACTCCGACACTAGCTATCCCAAGCTAGATCACTTGTTTCCCGGGTACAAGTAAACCCAAAACACTCCGATTTCAGGTTCGGATCAACCTTTCCTTGTTTTGAAAATCCTCCAAAAACAAGAACAAAAACTCACAAAGAGTTAGAAAATTTTGAGCACAGATTAATACAATAACAGCTCCTTAAATGAGCGAATATAACAATAAAAGCTTTACTCAAATGAAGAACCCCTTTTTCGGATTTTCTCAAAGTGGATGAACGCTTGAATGCTTGAGAAGAGGTTGATTGTTGATTGAAGATCTCTTGAAAGCTTTGAACGATCTCTAGATCAAGGTTAAAACAATAGGCGTGAAGAATTCTCTCCTTGAAAGATCTTGCTTTTCTCTTTCACAATCTCTCTGGTATATTGTGGATCCTCTCTCTTTTTCTTTTTGGATTTTTCGTTGATCTCAGGCTTTTTCTTGCAAATTTCGGATCCTTTCTTCTATTCTTCTCTTCTTCTCATTTTTGATTTCACGTTTGATCCGCTATTTAATCTGCAATTTCTTTCATCATTTTAAGCATTTTGTAGCATTAGAAGCAAGAGAAAATAATTTAGGTAGATAAAGAGCCGTTAGAGGATTTTTAGGAAGCATAAATGGCAATTAAAACGGGCAAAAAAATAGCCGTTGCTGATATTTTCCGTCGCAGGGGTCGACTCATGAGTCGACTCATGCTTCAGGGGTCGACTCATGAGTCGACCTCTGTTGCAAAAATCAGAGAATGCGTTTCTGGAAATTCTTGGCTCAAATTAGCAGGGGTCGACTCATGAGTCGACTCATGCCTTGTGGGTCGACTCATGAGTCGACTCACAGGTCGTGCCAAGCCAGAAAACTAGCGTGCCAAGGAGAATTTTTGCGTGCCAATCAGCTCACAGTGCCATGAGTTGACTCATGAGTCGACTCATGCACTTCAAACCTTCATAACTTCAAAAATATAAGTCCAAATACAATGAAATTTTTACCAATAGATTTCAAATCATTTGTTCTACCAAATGGTACTATCAAATCAATATTTTAGTGAAATTATGATTTTACCCTTGAAGAGCATAAGGACTTTTTTATTTTAAAATTATTTGTATCCCTTCAATCTGCTTTGTAATCATCAAAATCAATCTAGGAGCAACAATCTCCCCCTTTTTGATGATGACAAAATATTTGAACAAAAATATTTATGTTAATGCATTAATTTCAAAAGAATCCATTATAGGTGTATATGCTTGAAAAGAGTATGATTCTTTTGGCATGTAATATAAATGCAAAAATAGTTTGTCCATTTTCTTAAAGATTTGAAAAGGGTATTAGATCATTTTGAGTTTAAGATATATCAGAGCAAGAGAAGATAAATAAATTTTCCAATGTATCAGAGCAAGAAAAATAATTTTTACAATGATATCAGAAAAGATTTTACAATGTATCAGAGCAAGAAAATTTTATAATATATCAGAAAAAATTTCACACTGTATCAGAGCAAATGTTATAATATATCAGAGAAACTTTCTCACTGTATCAGATCAAATGTTATAATTTATCAGAGAAACCTTCACACTGTATCAGAGCAAATTTTATCATGTATCAGAGCAAGTTAAAAGAAATTTTAGGGTGTATCAGAGTAAAACAAATTTCTTAAGATGTATCAAGGTGAATAAAATTTTAAAAGATGTATCAGAGCAAGTTTAAATTTTGAAATATATCAGAGCAAAAAAAAATACTTATTTGCATTGTACTTATGATTTTGCTTTTGATGGATGGCTTTAAGTTCTGTCTGATACCAAATTTTGATACCAAATTTCTCAAGGTTTTGTTTAATCTTTCAATCCTTGTTTTTGTTTAATTTCTCCAATATTTATTTAATTTCTCCAATATTTGTTTTAATCTTCCAATCTTTGTTTTTGTTTAATTTCTCCAATATTTGTTTTAATCTTCCAATCTTTGTTTTTGTTTAATTTCTCCAATATTTGTTTTAATCTTTCAATCTTTGTTTTTGTTTAATTTCTCCAATATTTGTTTTAATCTTCCAATCTCCAATATTTGTTTTAATCTTCCAATCTTTATTTTTATTTAATTTCTCCCCCTTTTTCTCATAATTTAGGGTTTTGCTTTTTGTCTAATTTTAATTTTTGTTTTTGTTTAATTTCTCCCCCTTTTTGACATCATCAAACATAGTTAACTCTTCCTTTTTCTGAAACATTCTTTAATTTCTTCCCCTTTAGAGTTTTTCACAGATGTTTGCTCCCCCTTAATATAGCAATTATCAACAGCAAACAACAACAAGGAGAAGACAATATTTCAACAAGAAGAAAATATATAACCAAAATATGATCATTACAAAGAGGTAGAAATATAGGTAAAAGATGATTCCATTAATATCATAATTGTTTCAATACATAGTTCTTGAAAATAAAATTCAACCAGCTAATTGTCAATACATGGCCCCAAGGTATAGATCCTAGAACAAGATACTAACTCCTAGGACCTAGTAAAGATCAAGATAAGTCAATGATCGGAGTCATCAGATATAGGGTGAGGAGATGATGGATCAGAAGTGCGTCATCTACCCCGTCTGCCTCTGGCACGAGCAGGAGAACGAGATGAACTGGGTGGCTGAGAACGCTGAGATGCTAGGGACTGAACAGAAAGGGTGAGTCTAATAGAATCAAGTACGTTCAGTGCTCTGGAAACAGATTGAAGTAGAGCAGTGAACTGGGTGGTAGCATGCTCACTCGATCTTCGGATCTCTTTCCTCAGTAATTCATATCCACCTTCTAGAGCTCCTCTGAGCCTGCCAGCCTCTGCAGTGAGGTCTGTGACCTCAATAGTAGACTCCTGTGGCTGGGGATGGGCCAATGCAAGGACTTGCCCCTGCAAGTCAAGAACTCTGCCAGTAAGTCTCCAGACTGTGTCCTCAAGCTGCTGGATCCTGATGGACTGATCTGATATCATCTGAAACACAGTGGAGATGTGGGGAGTAATGGTCTGATCAGAAGAGGTAGCTCCAGGTGCAAAAGAAGTACTACCCCACTGGCTAGACAGCAAAGAAGCCACACGCTGAGATATATGCTCGATCTGATCGTCAGCCAGTCTGAACTCTGAATGAGGTGCTCTGCTCTCTGGCTGATACACTGGTGTGGGCATCCTAGTAAACTCAGAAGGGCCAGCCTCAGTATCAGGAATGAACTGGGTATCTGGTGAAGCTGCCCTGAAGTCATGTACAGGAGAAGATGGACCTTCTTCTTCTACTCTGCCTTCAGTTCTGTCTTCAGCTCTTTCCTCAACTCTCTCCTCAGTTCTTTCTTCAGAGCCCTTGATCCAACCACCAACAGTCTTTGTAATTCCCATTCGGTGCAGGCTGTGTTGGTTGAAAGTGTCCACATGTGAGAGCTTGGTAGGTGTCTCCCCTTCACAGCTAACTCCAAACCTCCTAAATACTCTAGTAAGGGCCATACCATAAGGCAAGTGTGCCTTGGATCTATTCAAAGTTTCTCTCATGGCCTCTATCATAAGTGCAGGGAGGTTCAGGGGGGTCTGAGTGATGATATGAAACATGACACATACATCTCTGCCAGACAGTAAGTCATGTCTACCACTCCTAGGAAAGAAGAGTTTTGTTACAATCTGATGCAGGACCCTCATCTCAATAGATAATAGCTTTGCTTCTAATTTGTTTAAATTTCCTGAAAAAGCTTCTCCTAAGATAATTCTGATCCCTTCTTCTTTAATTGGGAGTTTCATATATGAGTATCCTTCACTAGGCAACTGAAGTATTTCTCCCAATATCCTAGAATCCAGGCAGATATCAATTCCCTTGACTGTTGAAGTCACTGACCCATTTCCATAATTTAGGTTCTGGTAGAACTCTCTAACTAGATCAACATAGGTGACTTCCTTAAGAGAGCAATAAAGTTCCCATCCTTGATTTTTGATCTTGGTAGCAAAAGTAAAGCCTTCTTTCTCAAAGAACCGAAAATCTATATTTTTCCCGGTTTCTACTTTTCTATCAGAAAGAGGATTTACACTGGGGCTTATGGAGGATTGAGAGAGACCTTGAGCAGGTACTGAAACTGGATCGGGAACACTGGAAGACTGAGCATGCCTTTTCTTTCGGACAATTTCCTCAGGCTCACGGATTGATTTCCTTCTTTGGAGAAGTTTCATCTTTGGAGCCATATCCAATAAAGTAGCAGACAAGAAGACTTGAATTGAGAGGAGGAGGGATCACAAGAGAGTAAAGAGAAATTTTAGTGGAGAAAGGAAGTGGATTTTGGAAGTTCGGTGAAGTGCTAGGGCACATTCAAACCGCGCCAAGCAAAGCGAGAAAGCACAGAAAATCCTTTTGAAGGAGGCGATTTTTGGTGGAGAGTAGGAGGGAGAATTGCCTCAGAATAGATCCTTGGATTTGGAGCAAGAAGAGTTGGAGAAGACAGCTTTTGGAAGAAGAACGATGGGAAGATGAGTCGTCTCACAAACAGGGTTCCTGTTTAAAAAACAATGATCCCGTGGGAAGTTTGTGGGATTTACAAGTTTGCCATTGAGTCGACTCATGGGGGTCGACTCATGAAGTTCAGAAATTCAGGAAAAATGCAAATAAATTCCAGAAAAATTCGAAATTTTGGAAGAAGGAATTTTGCTCAATGATAAGTTTTTAGAGTAATAAATCTGAGCTTTTGGGACCAGGATGGATGTTGAAAATTGAGCTCTAATCAATTCTTTGGAAATTGAGAAATTTTAGGCAAATGGATCTAGAATTCCTAGATTTCTCCTAATTTCACAGAATCTATCCTCACTAAGGGCCTTTGTAAAGATATCGACTAATTGATTTTCAGTACAAACATATTCAAGAATTATATTTTTGTTTTGAACATGTTCTCTTATAAAATGATGTCTTATTTCAATATGTTTAGATCTTGAGTGTTGAATTGGATTTTTAGATAGATTTATGGCACTTGTGTTGTCACATCTTATTAGTGTTTCATTAAGTTTGATTCCAAAATCTTCGAGTTGTTGCTTAATCCACAAGATTTGAGCACAACAACTTCCGGCTGCAATGTATTCGGCCTCAGCCGTAGACAGTGCCACCGAATTTTGTTTCTTGCTAAACCATGAGATTAGGTTAACTCCAAGAAATTGGCAAGTTTCACTTGTGCTTTTTCTATCTAATTTACATCCAGCAAAATCAGCATCTGAATATCCTAACAAATTAATTTGTGAGTCCTTAGAGTACCATAACCCTATAGTTTATGTACCATTTAAGTATCTAAGGATTCTTTTAACAGCATTCAAATGAGATTCCTTAGGATTAGATTGATATCTTGCACATAAGCAAACACTAAACATGATATCAGGCCTACTTGCAGTTAAATACAATAATGAACCAATTATACCTCTGTAGTATTTTAAGTCTACGCTTTTACCTTCATCATCCTTGTCAAGCTTACTTGAGGGACTCATTGGTGTGCCAATTGGTTTGCAGTTCTCCATTCCAAATCTTTTGAGTAGTTCCTTGGTGTACTTGCTTTGGGTGATGGAGATTCTCTCTTTTGATTGTTTGATTTGGAGTCCGAGGAAGAAGGTGAGTTCTCCCATCATGCTCATCTCGAACTCTCCCTGCATAAGCTTAGCAAAGTCTTGACAAAGGGATTCATTAGTAGACCCAAAAATTATGTCATCAACGTAAATTTGTATAATTAGCATATCATTTTGGTTTCTTTTAATAAATAGGGTTGTATCTACATTGCCTCTTGAGAAACCATTATTTAGTAGAAATTTGCTTAGCCTTTCATACCATGCTCTAGGTGCTTGTTTTAGACCATATAAAGCTTTATTTAATCTAAAGACATGATTGGGAAAAGCATGATTTTCAAATTCAGGGGGTTGTTCTACATATACTTCTTCAGAGATATATCCATTTAAAAATGCACTTTTAACATCCATTTGAAATAACTTGAAATTCATAAAGCAAGCATATGCAAGTAGAAGTCTAATAGCTTCTAATCTAGCAACAGGTGCAAAGGTTTCATCAAAATCAATTCCTTCTTCTTGATTATATCCCTTAGCAACCAGTCTTGCTTTATTTCTAATTACATTTCTATGCTCATCTAATTTGTTTCTAAAGACCCATTTTGTACCAATTATTGAATAATCTTTAGGTCTTTTCACTAAGGTCCAAACATTATTTCTTTCAAATTGATTAAGTTCTTCTTGCATAGCATTAATCCAGTTATGATCATTCTCAGCTTCTTCAAAAGTTTTAGGTTCAAGTTGAGATACAAATGCACAATGATTAAGTACATCTCTAAGTGAAGAACGTGTTTTTACCCCATGCATAGGATCACCAATTATTAACTCCTTAGGGTGGTTGTGAACATACCTCCATTCCTTGGGTAAGTCATTTGTACCTTGAGGTTGTTCTTGAATTTCTTCACCTTTCTCATTTTGTTTGACTTCTTGATCCTTGTCTTCTGGAGTTGCTGAGTCTTTCAGAGTGATCTCCTTCATACCTTCTATTAGTGGATCTGCATCATCAACACCCTCATTCTTCCTTGAAGGAAGATCGTTAGATTCATCAAAGACAACATGTATGGACTCCTCAACTACTAAAGTTCTTTTGTTGAAAACTCTAAATGCTTTACTAGTGGAGGAGTAACCTAGAAGGATTGCTTCATCTGATTTTGCATCAAATTTACCAAGTTTTTCTTTGCCATTATTTAATACAAAATATCGGCAACCAAAAACATGAAAATATGCAATATTTGGTTTTCTTCCTTTCCAAAGTTCATAGGGGGTTTTCTTTAAAAAATATCTAATTAAAGCATGATTTAAAATGTAACATGCTGTGTTAATAGCTTCTGCCCAAAAATATCTTGAAAGGTTGCTTTCACAAAGCATGGTACGGGCCATTTCTTCTAAAGTTCTATTTTTTCTTTCTACTACCCCATTCTGTTGGGGTGTCCTAGGAGCAGAGAAGTTATGGCCAATTCCATTTTCATCATAAAAATTTTCAAAGTCATGATTTTCAAATTCTGTTCCATGATCACTTCTAATATTTTGAATTGAAAACCCTTTTTCATTAGTGACTTTTTGATGAAATTTAGTGAAAATTTGAAAGGTTTCATTTTTGTGAGCTAAAAAGAAAATCCAAGTAAAACGAGAATAATCATCTATAATTACAAAGTCATATCGTTTTCCTCCTAGACTGGTGGTTCTTATTGGTCCAAATAAATCCATATGTAAGAGCTCTAAAGGTCTAGAAGTTGAAACAGTATTTTTGGGTTTAAATGATACTCTAGTTTGTTTACCTAATTGGCATGCATCACAAATTCTATCCTTTTCAAAATTCAATTTTGGCAAACCGAGAACTAAATCCTTTTTAATTAATTTTGAGAGAGAATGCATGCTAATGTGTGCAAGTCTACGATGCCACAGCCAACTAGTCTCATTTATTTTAGCACTTAAGGAAACTAGGCATTGCATGTCTAATTTAGTTAAATCATTCAAGTCTACCATATAAACATTGCCATGCCTATGTCCTATAAATTTAATGCCATCGTTAATAGGACTTGTCACAATGCAAACAGATGATTCAAAACTTTATACCCTTTATCACAGAATTGACTAATGCTAAGTAAGTTATGCTTTAAACCTTTAACTAATAAAACATTCTCAATGTATTTGGAGGGAGTGATACCAATGTTACCTATCCCGATGATCTTTCCTTTGCCATTATCTCCAAAGGTGACCATCCCTCCATCCTTAGCATCAAGCGTGATGAATTGTGATTCATCACCAGTCATGTGTCTCGAGCATCCGCTGTCAAGATACCATTTCCTGTTTCCTTCTTGGGATGCTAGACACACCTGCAAGCAAAGGTCACGTTTCTGTCTTAGGTACCCAAGCTTTCTTGGGTCCTTTCAGGTTAGTCAGAATGGTTCCTTTTGAAACCCATATTTTCTTTGTGTTTGCATATTTGTTAATAAAATATGTGTATGATTTATGTCCTATTCTTCCACATTTAAAACAAGTAATATTTGTAGACTTGTTACTTGAATAACTTACATAAATATCCTTCAGAAATTTTTGTTTCTTCAGGGGTTTATAACCAAGTCCAGCCTTATCATATATAGCTTTCTGATTTTCAAGGATCATATTTAGTTTGTTTGAACTTAAGGTGAACTTATCTACTATAGATTTCAGCTTGTTCATTTCATCCTTTAAGTTTTGATTTTCTTGAATCAAGGTAAATTTTTCAATTGAAAGATTTTCAGCTTGTTTCACTAAGGACTGATTTTTCAATTTCAGCTCTTTGTTTTTCTTCCCTAGTTTCTTTAATTCATCAATTGAATCATAGAGAGCTTCATACAATTCTTCAAAAGTAAATTCACTAGTGGATTCAGAAGTTACCTCATTTTCATGTGCCATCAGGCACATATTGGCTTGTTCTGTTGAGGTTTCCTCGTCGGAGCTTGAGTCATCACTCGCACTCCAGGTCGCCATCATTGCCTTCTTTTTGAACTTCTTTGGACCTTTCTTCAATTGTGGACATTCGGATCTGAAATGTCCTGGCTTCTTGCACTCGTAGCATATAGGGGGTTGATCTTTCTCTTTTTCTTTGCTTTGATACCCTTTTGTGAATTTCTTTCTCATCCCCTGTTTCCTTTTTCTTAGAAACTTCTTAAATTTCCGGGTGATGAGAGCCATCTCTTCATCCTGATCTTCATCTTCAGAGTCATCCATTTCATAATCAGGCGAAGTTGTGGATTTGAGGGCAATGGTTCTTTTCTTTTTGACTTCATCCTCTTGATGTTGCTTCATGCTAAGTTCATGAGTCATCAAGGATCCAAGAAGCTCTTCTAGAGGTAGAGTGTTCAAGTCCTTTGCTTCTTGGATGGCAGTCACCTTGGCTTCCCAAGTTCTTGGCAGTGACCTGAGAATCTTCCTTACAAGTTCACTGTTAGTATAAGATTTGCCAAGACTCTTTAAACCATTGATTATATCAGTAAAACGAGTAAACATAGCAGTTATGGACTCATCATGCTCTATTTTGAACAATTCATATTTATGTACAAGCATGTTTATTTTAGACTCTTTTACTTGATTTGTTCCCTCATGGGTTATTTCTAACCTATTCCATATTTCTTTAGCAGATGCACAAGTAGAAATGCGATTAAATTCACTTGCATCTAGTGCACAATAAAGAATATTCATGGCTTTGGCATTTAATTGTGCCAATTTCTTGTCAACCTCATCCCATTCTTTCTCGGGTTTGGTTGATTCCTCACCATCTATAATCTTGGTGGGTGTGTGAGGACCATTCACTATGATACTCCACATATCATAGTCGAGTGCTTGTATGAAAATCTTCATCCGAGCTTTCCAATAGGTGTAATTAGACCCATTGAAAAGTGGAGGTCGGTTTGTTGATTGCCCCTCGGCTAGAGAAGTTCCAACATGGGTTGCCATAGATCTTTGGCTCTTTGATTGTTAGATCAAAGAAGGGCTAGAGCACCGGCTCTGATACCACTTGTTGCCCAGCTATGCAACCCAAGAGGGGGGGGTGAATTGGGTTTCTAAAAATTTTAAGCCCAACAGATTACTTATGAAGAACAAAACAAAGACTTTAATTCAATATTAATTACCTAAAGCAGGAATGCAAGAATATAATAAAGAAATAAAGTGAAGCGATAAAGCACACCACAAACACAAGGATTTATAGTGGTTCGGTGCTAACCTTGCACCTACATCTACTCCCCAAGATCCTACTTGGGAATTTCAATCCACTATCCTTTGTATTCAACCCGAATACAAAACGTCGAAAACTCCGACACTAGCTATCCCAAGCTAGATCACTTGTTTTTCGGGTACAAGTAAACCCAAAACACTCCGATTTCAGGTTCGGATCAACCTTTTCTTGTTTTGAAAATCCTCCAAAAACAAGAACAAAAACTCACAAAGAGTTAGAAAATTTTGAGCACAGATTAATACAATAACAGCTCCTTAAATGAGCGAATATAACAATAAAAGCTTTACTCAAATGAAGAACCCCTTTTTCGGATTTTCTCAAAGTGGATGAACGCTTGAATGCTTGAGAAGAGGTTGATTGTTGATTGAAGATCTCTTGAAAGCTTTGAACGATCTCTAGATCAAGGTTGAAACAATAAGCGTGAAGAATTCTCTCCTTGAAA
The DNA here is from genome assembly GCF_000442705.2 of Elaeis guineensis. Taxonomy (NCBI): domain Eukaryota; kingdom Viridiplantae; phylum Streptophyta; class Magnoliopsida; order Arecales; family Arecaceae; genus Elaeis; species Elaeis guineensis. Next base: position 22,538,630 of record NC_026000.2, read on the forward strand.
GATCTTGCTTTTCTTTTTCACAATCTCTCTGGTATATTGTGGATCCTCTCTCTTTTTCTTTTTGGATTTTTCGTTGATCTCAGGCTTTTTCTTGCAAATTTCGGATCCTTTCTTCTATTCTTCTCTTCTTCTCATTTTTGATTTCACGTTTGATCCGCTATTTAATCTGCAATTTCTTTCATCATTTTAAGTATTTTGTAGCATTAGAAGCAAGAGAAAACAATTTAGGTAGATAAAGAGCCGTTAGAGGATTTTTAGGAAGCATAAATGGCAATTAAAACGGACAAAAAAATAGCCGTTGCTGACATTTCCCGTCGCAGGGGTCGACTCATGAGTCGACTCATGCTTCAGGGGTCGACTCATGAGTCGACCTCTGTTGCAAAAACCAGAGAATGCGTTTCTGAAAATTCTTGGCTCAAATTAGCAGGGGTCGACTCATGAGTCGACTCATGCCTTGTGGGTCGACTCATGAGTCGACTCACAGGTCGTGCCAAGCCAGAAAACTAGCGTGCCAAGGAGAATTTTTGCGTGCCAATCAGCTCACAGTGCCATGAGTTAACTCATGAGTCGACTCATGCACTTCAAACCTTCATAACTTCAAAAATATAAGTCCAAACACAATAAAATTTTCACCAATAGATTTCAAATCATTTGTTCTACCAAATGGTACTATCAAATCAGTATTTTAGTGAAATTATGATTTTGCCCTTGAAGAGCATAAGGACTTTTTTATTTTAAAATTATTTGTACCCCTTCAATCTGCTTTGTAATCATCAAAATCAATCTAGGAGCAACAGATCAATTCTGGGCAGAGAGTAACTGCCCTTCGGGTAGGCTTTGTTCAGCTTTTTGAAGTCTATACACATCCTCCACTTGCCGTTCGCCTTCTTGACGAGAACCACATTGGAAATCCAGTTCGAGTAGTTGACTTCTCTGATGAACCTGACTTTCAGGAGTATATCAACTTTCTCAGCTATTGCTTTCTGCCTTTCCGGTGCATGACCTCAGATTTTTTCCTTCATCGGTCGATGTTTGGGATCAACTGCTAGATGGTGTTCCATGACTTCTGCATCAATCCCCGGCATATCCATCGAAATCCAAGCAAAAACATCCACATTTTTTTGTAGAAAATTGATGAGCCACGTCTGTACCTCTTCTCCCAGGTTGGAGCCGATCTTCACTACATGCTCCTCATTCCCATCGTTCAAAGGAATTGAGACAAGATCTTTAATTGGCTCACCCCGTTCTTCAGTAAGGTCATCGCGGGTGTCTAATCCATCAACTGGACAGGGGTCAGACTGATCATTTCTTTGTAAGGCTATGTTATAGCAGTGTCTTGCCAGGACTTGATCTCCTCTGACCTCTCCGACCCCTTGGCTAGTAGAAAATTTTAATTTTAAATGGTAGGTCGATACCACAGCTCAAAGGGTGTTGAGGCCAGGTCGGCCGAGTATTGCATTATAGGCAGATGGCGCCCTTACTACTAAAAAATTCACTTGCACTCTAGATTATTTCGGGTACCGACCTGCAACTACGATCAAAGTTATTACTCTCTCCACTGGCACAGCATCGCCAGTGAACCCTACCAACGGAGAGCTTATCGGCCCTAATCGACCATCCGAAATGGATATTTTTGAGAATGCATCGTAAAATAAAATATCGATCGAGCTTTCACTATCAACGAGAATGCGGCGTACATCATAGTCAGCAATATTTAAAGAAACTACAACCGCATCATTATGGAGAAATTGAATCTTTCGAACATCTTCTTCAGTAAAGGTTATAGATGCTCCAGTCCTCTGCTGCTTGGGCGGTCCGGCCGATCCACTGGCTGCTCTTCGTCGGGATCCTCCAGAGATGGTGTTGATGATCCCGATTGGAGGTCGATCTCTAGGCTGTTCTTCCCTCCTTGACGGTTCTGGTTGTGGTAGGGTCCTCGATCGATCTTTCCTACCTTCAGACCAGCATCGAATGAATCTGTCAAGCTGACCTCATCTGATGAGCTCCTCGATCTCATCTCGAAGCTGAATATACTCCTCTGTGTCATGGCCGTGGTCACGATGATAGAGGCAAAACTTGTTAGGGTTGCACTTCTCAGGATGTGTGTGCATCCTTTCTGGCCTCGGCAACTGCTCCCTGACCTCCATCAGCACTTGAGTTTTTGGAGCATTGAGAGGGGCGTAGCTGTGGAACCTTCCTGGGGGAGAGCTCCACTAAACTCTGCGGTCCAGGCTTTTCTGCCTACGAGCTCAGGGGAGAGTTCAGACACGCTTGTGTCTGAGAGGAGTTCGAGAATGTGGTCGAGCTTCTCTCGACCCTTTTTCAGCTACGGGCTTGCCGGAGCCACCCGCCTGCCACTCTTTCATGGCCTCCTCATCTTTCAGCTTGAAGGCTTCCTCTGCTCGGGCATATCCTTCGGCCTGAGCCAGCAAGTCAGCGAAGTCCCTGGGATACTTCTTTTTCAAGAAAAATAAAAGATTATTCTTTTAAAGACCGCTCTTCAGGATGACCATTGCAACTGATTGGTCTAAGTTTCAGACCTCCAATGCGGCGACATTAAAACGGTTGACATAAGTTCGGATGGATTCTCTCTCCTTTTACTTGATGTTGATGAGGGACTCCGAACCTCTCCAGAGACACCGACTGCTGACGAAATGAGCCATAAACTGATGGCTCATCTGATCAAAGGAGAAGATAGTTCCTACCTTCAGTGTCGAGTATCAATTTCTTACTGCTGTCTTCAAGGTAGATGGAAAAACTCGACACAGGATGACGTTTGGCGTGCCATGGAGCAGCATCATTGTCCAGAAGGCCTCCAGGTGGTCAACTAGATCCGAGGTCCCATCATAGCTCTCAAATTGGAGAAGCTTGAAGTTCGACGGGATCGGTTCCTACATAATCATTTGAGAAAAAGAGGGTCAGTACAGATATCTTCACCGTAAGCAGGTGGAACATGGCAGAGCTCCTTGATTCATCGATTCATCTCTTGGAACTTTTGATCTAGGAGATCCTCTCGATCGTGAGTCTTGAGGGTCTTCTGGCAGAACGGAGGTAGAGACCCTTCGGGGGTGGAATCATGATCAGATAGAGGGCTCTCCGCCCTCTGCTTCCCCTTTCTGGAGAATATAAGGCGACTGGCCCAAGTGGGCTGCCTGATCATCGGATTCTGAAACTCCGACGATACTCTTTTCAGCCGCACAGATGCCTGCGGCTGCTGCTGCTGCTGCTGCATGGCCTGCACCACTTCAGAGAGGCCCCTGACCTACTGAACCAGTAGGTTAAACTGCTCCATGTCGACCACCATTGTCAGAGGAGGAGGAGCCTGAAAAACTGGAGACGAGGTCGGAGCTTGCGGATCTCACTAAGATTTGGCCACGGAGGCCGTAGATCACCTGGTGGATGCCTTTCGGGGAGGCATCAGGTGGAGATCTGACAGGAGAAGAAGAAGAAGATGTTGAAGAAGATGATCGGAGACAGTTCCGTTGAGTACTCCTTTAAGAACAAGGGTCCTGCGAAGACACAGACCCTTCCTCTAATGCCAATTCTGTTGGTGCAGAATTTCATCGATGCCGGAGAAGCTGGAGTCGAGGGGATCACGGTCACCGTCGAGACCTGCAAAGAAAGTCTAAACCAAAGTTGGAGGTGCTCCGACAAGATCCTCCAACGCTCAAGTCAGTATTCTGCTTCAACAGAAATGGAGCACTCGAATGAGATTTTAGCAGAATTTTGAGATAGAGTTTTGAGCTTAGAGAAGAACGTATCTGGGGGGTCCCTTTTATAGATGGAAGAGCGTAACTAATTGACAGCGACGTCCGTAACTGCCTGATAGTGGGCCGTTCAGGACCACGTGGAGTTTTTTATGGAGAGTAGTAGCGTCCGTTAACGCAACTTACTGGAGAGTGGTGGACCACGTGGAGTCTGTTACAGAGAGTGCAGTGGTGTCCGTTGTCGTAACTTATTAGAGAGTGGTGGGGCCACGTGGAGTCTGTTACAGAGAGTGGGGTGGTGTTCGTTGTCGCGACTTGCCGGAGAGTTTGGGCCAGACGGTTGAAGCTTGATTGGAACGTCTGGAGGAGTGGAATAGCTCTCTGTCTCAGCAATCTAAGAGAAGGTCGGATGTCTCCGAGATTGCAGATGGGTTAACTGTGGTTGGGTGCTGTTGGTGCTGCAGACAGAAGTCATCTGCTATAGAAGCTCGGATGGAAACTTTCTGTTGGAGAAATCTGGCTGGAGTCTGATTGCTAGAGAAGTCCGTCTGAAATTTATCTGATGTAGAAGCTCGTCTGAAGATTGTCCGCTGGAGCGGTCCGGTTTCATGAGAAATCTAGCAGAAGGTCGATCGATAGTGGAGTTCGGAAGGCATTATGAAAGTTCGTCCGTTGGAGGAGTCCTGAGGATACTGTGGAAGGTCGACCACTGGAGGAGTCTGAAATTTAATTCTGTTGTAGAAGTTCGGACGGAGTTCGATTCTTGTAGGAGTCCGAAAAGAGGTCGCTTACTGTAGAAGTTCGGACGGAGTTCGGTTGTCGTGGAAGCTCGGATGGAGACTTCTTATTGTAGAAGCTCGGATGAAGTCCACTTGCAATAGAAGTTTGGAGTAGAGATCCAGCTAGTAGAGCCTGTCCGTCGTAGAAGTTCGTTTGGGATCCATCCGCTGTAGAAGTTCGGACGGAGTCCGGCTGTTGTAGGAGTCTGGAAGGAGGCCGCTTACTGTAGAAGTTCGGACGTAGTCCGATTGCCGTGGAAGCTTGGATGGAGACTTCTTATTGTAGAAGCTCGGATGAAGTCTGCTTGCAATAGAATTTCGGAGTAGAGATCCGGCTGGTGGAGCCCGTCCGTCGTAGAAGTTCGTCTGGGATCCATCCACTGTAGAAGTTTGGACGGAGTCCGGCTCTTGTAGGAGCTCGGATGAAGTCTGCTTGCAGTAGAAGTTTAGAGAGAGTCGATCGTGGCAGGAAGAAGTCTGGAAGAGATTCGAAGAGTAGTCGATCACTGTAGAACATCGGCTGATAGTGAAGCCCAGAGAGCATTTGGAGCAGTCCGGTAGATGAATGGAGGAGCTCATTATTGGAGAAGTCCGGATGGCACGATAGGAGTTCGTCCGTTGGAGGAATCTGGAGGACACTGTGGAAGGTCGACTGCTGGAGGAGTCCGGATGGTACTGTGAAAGCTCGGACGGTCGGGAAAGTTTAGAAAGACACCGCACAAGGTCGAAAGCCAAAAAAGTCCTAGGAGAGTTGGCCTCTTACGAACTTCGGCTGGGATTATTTTATACCCAACAAAATCCTTATAGCAATTTTCTTCCTCAATCCTGTAACCAAACCTCTTCCAAGTTTGTAAGTAATATCCAAAAGCTCTTCAGCCCCCTCGGAGGAAAAGAATCAAGCTACCTTGTATCCAAGCTCAAAACCCTTGTAAGAAATCTTTTATATATATAAAAGTTTTATTTTGCTAGTTCATATAAGTTTCAATTCATGCAATTTTAGTTACAAGCTATTCAATACAAGTTTTCAATTCAATTTCTTTTACAATTGATCTAACCTTCGATAGCAAGATCTTGTTCATAGATCTTTCTTCAAATACCTTTGGGTACTACCCATTCTTATCCTCCTTTAACTAGGAGGCTCCCTTAGACCCTGATCCAACCCATGGTGTTAGAGTCGGGGAGGAAGAAGGAGTATAAGAGTATTGAGAGAAAGAAATTAGTCTTTGGTTAGGGTGGTGCAATAGAGTTGCTGTAAGGCGAGGTTGCTTGCCATTTATAGGCCGTATGAAAGGCCGTCTCTGAGGCAATTGACATTCCCCAAGGCAACTATCACAAGTCTCTAACCCAAGATGAATTTCTTATCAAGATCCTCCTTTATGAGTTCTTCATCTCATGGTGAAGGTATAAGCTCGGATAAAGCTATAATAGAGCTTTGTAGTAAATAGTTGGATCAATGGATAATTTCAAAAGTTCCTAAAAATTCTGTTTACAAAACTACAAACTGATTTTTACCTGATAATAGGATCAAAATAATAGAAAAAACTATCTCAATAGAAAAAAAACATAAGTTAATCCCAATCCTAACTCAGGAGATAATCAAAACTGCTCAAAAATCTAAATTTGAATTCATCTATATAGGTTTGGTACAAGTCACAGTAAAAACTCTAATTAAAAAGAAAATCAATAATGCTATCCTTCTGTGCCCGAACGACGATAGGTTTATTGATTTTCAAGATGCTCTACTCGGCATTGTTGAATCCAGTATAATTGATGGATCAATCTACTTCAACTGTAATATGCAAACCTTACAATCAAAACTAAGGACAAAAATATCCTTAGAAGTTCAGAACTAGAAGTCAAACTAGATGGTTTCAATACATTATCAGGATCATTTCTAGTAGCGATCTTGGTCAGGGTATATTACAAAATCCTAAACACCCTAAAACATATAGGTGCTGTCAATAAGAGAATCCTAGGATCAACAGATTACTTTCAAGTTGACCCTAGCAAAGGAAATGTGTTTGTTTCGAAAATCCTAATTTGGGATCAAATCAAGTTACCTGAAGACTAGTTACTATGGAAAGTAGTACCAACCATCAAAAAAGAGCAAAGCAAATTAGATACCATAATAACAAATTCTGAAGGTGATGTTTCTATCAGATTTCAAAGAGGACTTCAAAGAACTTTAAGTTATAGGCTAGAACCAGCCCAAGTCCAAATAAACCCTTTCAGACATAGCTGTTCAAATTCCTCACCATCCAAACTAAGTACTATAGATTTTGAACTAAAAATTCCTCAACCTAAGTACGAGGAATCTCAATCTCCATTAGTTTTCCCAACCTATTCTCAAATAACTAATAGGAAAGATCTAGAACTATATGTAATTAGTTTTGAATTTAAAATAGATAAACCAACTTTAAAAAAAGATTTTTATTCAAAAAAAAATTCAGACAAGAGAAGTAGATTTCTTAAAACTTATTCCAAAGAACAGAGGAATAAATTACAGACAAAATACTATACCTTCCTAGAAATGACTCAAACCCAAACACCATTCTTTGAATGGTATGAATCAATAAAAGAACCCAAAAAGGATATAAATATGATCTTGAGAAATGGCAAGAAAATTAGAGGAACCAAAGTTGCAGAAACCTCTAACCCAAAGATCACAGTTTTCTGGCAAGATGGGAAAGAAAGAGTCATAGAAAAAATCTATCCACCTCTACAGAAAATTAAAATATTAGTTAAGGGAACCCATATAATAGCTTCTCCATTTAAAATGAAAACTGAACCTTTAAAAATTTCAAATGGTAGAGATATAAAAAATATTATAGAACAAAATAATTTTACAAATCAGAATTTGAAAACCATAGGTGACCTATTAATCAGGGTGGAGGAAATGATTAAAGAAGAAAAATTTGGAGTCCAAGATAAAGTTTCTTTACTAATCTTCAAACCCTTTGAAATATCCAAAAAATAATCAAAAGAATTAAATACCAACCTATTAGATGAAATAAATAAGAAATTACAAGTAGTAGAAGGTCTTCAGAAAGTAGAAGATACTCCTGAATAATCTACTAGATAAAAATCAATCCCTATCCTAAATCAACAAACCCCTAAATCTTCAAAAACTGAGATTAGTGATAATTCAAGTGAAGATGAAAATCAAAATTTAGAAATAAACAAGATTAGAAATTGGAGTGGACAATCCAAAAAAATCTACTACCCAAGACCAACCTTACCAAACATGGTACTGAAAGAAAGAGGCCAGGTAATACAAAATCAATACTTGGCCAATACTATCTATGAATGAAATATAGACGGATTGACCGAATATCATATTTCTAATGTACTCCAAGAGATGACAATGGTGTCAAATACTTATAAACTCAAAAATATCTTTGATTATGCTATCGTCCAAGCTTTGGTAGCCAATTTCACTAACCAACTAAAAAGATGGTGGGATCACTACTTGGATGATATTAATCATGAACAAATTTTCACAACAGTTGGAAAAATTATGGATGGAACAATCCTCAAAAATGAGAATGGATTAGATCTGCAAGATACTGTTTCAATTCTTATCTTTGCTATAGCCAAATATTTTCTAGGTGATCCTTCAAAACTAAAAGATAGAACCATAGAGATCCTATCAAATTTAAGATGTAAGAAGCTACAAGACTTTAGGTAGTACAAAGATAATTTTCTAACCAAAGTAATGATCAGAGAAGACTGCAATCAACCCTTTTGGAAGGAAAAGTTTATTACAGGACTTTCCTCAGTATTCTCTAAAAAAATTAAGACAAAACATAGGAATCAAAATAATGATAAAATCCCCTACGATAAATTAACATATGGAGATCTTATCAATATTATAAATGAAGAAGGATTATTGCTTTGCAATGATCTAGGACTCAAACAACAACTAAAAAGAGAGCAATTAAATTTCAAAAAAGAACTAGGAACTTTCTATAAACAATTTGGTCTCCAACCACTCAAAAATCAAAACTCTAAAAAATTCAAAAAGTCAAAGAAAATTTATAAAAAATGTTATAAGAAGGCCCAAACTCCAAAAGAATGGCCTAAATCTATGAAAAATAAAAGAAATAAATATTTTCTTAGATTCAAGCTAGCTAAGGCCGATTGGACTAAGACCAAGGCATCCCAATGAAAACCACCTATCTACTACAAATGTGGCAGAGTGGGATATTTTAGTAGTAATTGCAAAATGAAAGAAACAATTAATAATCTAGAGATCGATGAATCAAGTCTTTTGAAATCACTAAAAAATCAACTAAGAATTCTTCTAATTGAATCGAAAATGGAAGACTCTGAAGACTCAGACTCTGAAAATCTTCAGAGCCTTGAATCTACAAAATCTGAACAAAAAAGTGGAAAAGAAATTTATGTAATTATAAAAGAACAACATCTGCTATTAGAATTTATTGATAAGATAGAAGATCCTGAACAAAGAAAAGACTACTTGTCGAAACTTAAAGAAACTTTATCAGGAAAAAATCCTACAAAAATCACAAAACCAACTTATAACTTAAATAATATTTTAAAAAGATTTAAATCCAAGGAAAAGAAACCTTTACCAACTCAAGATCTTCAAACAAAAATTAGTCAATTAAAAGCAGAGATCAATGAAATAAAAAGATAGATTAAGTTACTAAATGAATTTCAAACAAAACCTAATGAAGATGTGGAAGATCAAGAATTCATAGAAGCAATAACATAAAAGATAATTCAAAAATGGTGCATCAAAGTTACCTTGGTTGTAGAAGAAGAGCTCAAACTTGATATCTTATTAGATTCTGATGCAGATTCTAATTGTATCCAAGAAGGCTTAATCCCTACAAAATACTTTGAAAAAATAAAAAAAAATAAACATTGCAAGTGGATCAAAACTTAAAATAAAATATAAATTATAGGATGCTTATATATGCAATGAAGAAGTATGTCTAAAGACCCCATTTATCCTAGTGAAAAATTTAAATCAATCAATGATACTAGGAACGCCATTTTTAAACCTAGTTAAACCATCTGTTGTTGATGACCAAGGAGTCACTATGCAAATTTATGGATAAAAGGTGGTATTTCAATTCATTAATCCATCGTACTCAAAAGACCTAAATAGTCTTAGAATCCAATCCATAAATCAAATCAATCAAAAACAAAAACAACTAGAATATTTAAAAGAAGAATTATACCAACAAAAAATGGAAGAAAGACTAGAAAATCCTAGCACAAAAGAAACTATTGAAAGGCTTAAATTTCAATCATAAAAAACAATCTCTTCTAAACTACCTAATGCTTCCTGGAACAGAAAGTATCATTCAGTCAATTTACCTTATGAAAAAGATTTCAATGAAAGAAAAATCCCTACGAAAGCTAAACCAATTCAAATGAATAAAGAAACTTTAAATCTATAAAAATGAAATAAAAATCTTGCTCTCCAGGGGACTCATTTGAAAAAGCAAGTCTCCTTGGAGTTGTGCTGCCTTCTATGTCCAAAAAAGAGCAGAATTAGAAAGAGGGGTGTCTAGACTAGTTATAAATTACAAGCCCTTAAACGATGCTCTTCAATGAACTAGATACCCTCTACCAAATAAAAAGGATTTGCTAAATAGAATTGTAGGAGCAAAAATCTTCTCAAAATTTGACTTAAAATCAGAATTTTGGCAAATCCAAATAGGTGAAAAAGACCGTTATAAGATGATATTTACCGTTCTATTTGGACAATATGAATGGAATATAATACCTTTTAGTCTTAAAAATGCACCTTTTGAATTCCAAAAAATCATGAATGGCATCCTCAACCCCTTTATAGAATTTATAATAGTGTACACAGATGATGTTTTAATCTTTTTGAAATCAATTGAACAACACATAAAACACTTACAAACTTTTGAGTCAACTATTATAAAAAATGGATTAGTAATTTCAAAAAAAAAAGAATTTTTCAAAACAAAAATAAGATTCTTGGAGTATGAAATTTATAATGGAACCACAAAGCCAATCCAAAAGTCAATGGAGTTTGGAGAAATTTTTTTTGATGAAATCCTAGACAAAAAATAGCTTCAAAGGTTTTTAGGAAGCATGAATTATGTGTCAGACTACTACAAAAGCTTAAAATCTTTGACAAAATCCCTTTATGAAAGATTTAAAAAATCACCACCCCCGTGGGGTTCAAATCATATCCAAATAGTCAAAAGGATAAAAGATCAAATAAAATTCTTACCTTGCCTACATTTAGGAGACCCAAAACTATTTAAAATAGTAGAAACTGATGCCTCTGATATTGGATATGGAGGCATTCTTAAACGAAAGCAAGATAAGCAAAAGCAATTGATCCAATACCATTCAAATATCTGGAATAACATTCAAAAGAATTATTCAGCTATTAAAAAGGAACTACTTTCAATTGTCTTATGCATTCTCAAATTCCAAAGTGATCTATTAAATCAAAAATTTTTATTACATGTAAATTGTCATTCTGCAAGATTTGTTTTGAAAAAGGATGTTAAAAATCTGGCATCTAAGCAAATATTTGCTAGATGGCAAGCTATTTTATCAATTTTTAACTTCGACATTGATTTTATCAAGAAAAAAAGCAACTCTTTACCTAATTTCCTTTCACGTGAATTCCTGTAGAGAGAGTTGTCCAAAAATGCCTCCCAAAAATACCTTAGTCTCAAAACCTCTTATTGATAAATCAAAGCCAAATACTATTGAAAAACAAACCAAAGCTAATTATGCTCAACCCTCTTCATTGCCAAGCTTGAGATTTGTCCCTCTTGAATAAATCCCATCCCCCAAACCCCTCACTTGGTATGAAATTATCACAAAAGAAGAAGAAGAGCAGAAAAGCAAAACATCTTTAGAGAGATCAACCAACACCCTATCCATAGAACATCTGGTCAATTTAGCAAAGGCTAACCCAGCCTTAATGGGTCTTGAAATTTTTCAAAAAGTAGTTGAAGAAACTTCTCAAAACCCTCTTCAACAAATAGATTCAAAATCAATTGTGAGAATTTCTAATCCCACATCGAGCCTAAATTTTTCAAAGAAATCTTTTGCAAGGTATATTAATAAAACTCAACAACATTTAATCCTCACTATAGAGGATGAGTATTTTGAAAAAAACCCAGGGCTGTTGCTGAAAAAATCTTTCCATCTGGATGGCATTTTCAACCAAAAGATCCTTCAAAAACTCAAAAATTTTATGAATTTATTCTAGTGGACACACTCTGTGACCGTTAAGCACCATAAAAGCAAAGCAAATCCTTTAGAGGTTATACACTCATTAGTGCAACTTCTCAAGGATCTAACCCCAACAGATTGGAATGACAATCCCAGTAGTCTTAAAAAGTTATCTCAAAATTTTAATTATTGGGATTATCAAAATGCATGGCATCTTGCATTCCTCTTCAAAAATAGTGACTTCAAACATGCATGATTTCTACTTCAAAACTGGAGCATTATTTAAACTCCCTTATTGATTCTCCAATTGATGGGAATATTTTGGTCCAACCACTGAAATTTTATCATCATCTGTTCAAGAAGGCTTTGAAGTCTACTGCAAAAACATTCAATTGGATTCTAGAAAATAAAAGTTTCCACTATTTCTTAATTTCTTTTCTCAATTTGCCTTGTCCTGGATCCTTTGCTGGGAATATTTCTTTATCCAAAATCCTCCACTTCCCAGTATTCTAGCAAGGACATTCAAGATAAAATGGTGGGAATAGTTCAATCCTGAAAAAGCCATCAAACCAAAAGTTCTTGAATGGATATCAAAACAATCCATTAACCCTCGTATTGACCCCCCAACTGCCAAATTTCTTAAGTAAAAATCTTTTGCAAGTTCTAAACTCGCAGGTGCAAAATCCAGACTTGAATACAAAAAATTATTATTAGAATCTCTAGCCTAGCTAGAAGAAGAAGAGCCAGAAGTATTTGCTATCACCGAATGATCAAGTTCTGGTTCTTCCTCAACTCCACACTTCAACATCGAGGAAGAAATCTAGTAGTCAGAGCACAATATGCCTAATCAGTCCACCATCAATAAGAAGACAAGCATCCTCGATACTAGGAAAAGAGTCAAGTGTCAAGCTGGCATTCCAAAAGACTCAACACCAATCGAAACCATCCTTATCAACAACCTAGCTCCTTTTCTCAACACTAGTCCAAACCATCCTTATCAATATAAAAAATTTTGCGATCGAAAAATCGATCATAAATTTGAATTTTTTAAAAAAAATTAATTGGCGCTACCGATTTTTTCTTTAGAACCCATCCTCTTCCCTTCCCTGGCGAACCTCCTCTTCCCCTCCCCGACGATTGAACCCTTGCGGCGGCATTTTCCCCTCTTCCCCTGCCCGACACCTGCACCCCCTCTTTCCCTCCCCAATGACCGCCCGCGACGGCCTCCCCTCATCGGCCTGCCCATGATGGCACCCCCTCCCCTCCTCGATGATCACCTGCGACGGCCTCCCCTCATCAGCCTGCTCGCGACGCCCCCCCTCCCCTCCCCGATGATCGCCAGTGATGGCCTCCCCTCGTCGGCCTACCCATGGCGCCCCCCCCTCCCCTTCAACCTCCCCTTGTTGGCTCGCTCTCGACGGCTCCCCTATTCTCTTCGATGACCACCCATGACGGTCCCCCTCCCTGACGACCGCCTGCGATGGCCCCCTCCCCTTTGGCCTCCCCTCGTCAGCCCGCCTCACTCCATGGATCGTGCTGGTCCATGCCCCACTCTATGGACCGTGCTGGTCCATGCCCCATTCCATGGGTCGCACCAGCCTCATTGGTGTGGTGGACCAAATTTTATTTTAAATAATAATATAAAAATTAAATATATAAAAATAAAAATAATATAATAAAAATAATATAAAAATAAAAAATAAATAAAATAAAAATTAGAGATTGATTTTAAAATTAAATTTTATTTTAATAATTTTTAATAAATTTAGCGACCAATTTTATAACCAATTTAAAAAATTAAAATATTATAAAAAATAAATTATGACTGATTTTACTATTAATTTTTTAATTAAAAAAATTAAAAATAATTAATGATCAATTTTATTGATAAAAAAATATTTTAACAAAATTAGTGATCGATTTTATGATTGATATATTAATTAAAAAATTAAAAATAATTAGCAATCAATTTTATGATCAATTTTATTAATAAAAAATTTTAAAATAATTAGCGACTAATTTTGTGATAGATTTATTAATAAAAAATATTTTAATAAATTTAATGATTGATTTTATGATCAATTTTATGATCGATTTTACAATCGATTTAAAAAAATAAAATATTATAAAATTTAAAATACTTTTTAATTTTTCGATTGCTAAATCAATTGTAAAGTTTTTTTGCGATTGATTTAAATCGATCGTAAAATTTTGCAACCAATATTTTGCAATCAATTTAAATTGATCGCAAAATCAATCGCAAAATAAATTAGCAACTAATTTTTGTTATTTTGTAACCAATTTTTCGATCGCTAAAATCCTATTTTCTTATAGTGGTGGTTCGACACTTTCATGATTAGTATTGATTTTACTAAAAGTAATTTTGATTGTTGTGTTTATCATAAGAAACTCCAAGATGGTAGTTTTATTTATCTCTTGTTATATATTAACAATATGTTGATTGCTGCTCATGACATGAAGGATATTAATCTTCTAAAATCTCAACTTAATGGTGAATTTGAGATGAAAGATTTGGGTACAGCGAAAAAAATTTTGGTTATAGAGATAAGCAGAGATAGAACTGCAGACAAGTTGTATTTATCATAAAAGAAATACTTAGAAAGGGTACTGTCGCATTTTAATCTGTTTGATTCAAAGCCTCTTGGTACCCTACTTGCCTCATATTTTAATCTTTCTACTTCAATGTCACCTGTTGATAAAGATGAGATTGAGTATATGGCTAGAGTTCCTTATGCTAGCACTGTAGGTAGTATAATGTATGTTATAGTTTGCACTAGTCCAGATATTGCACATGTGGTTAGTGTTGTTTGTAGGTTTATGGCATATCCTAGAAAGGGACATTGGCAAGCTGTAAAGTGGATTCTTCGTTATCTTAGAGGTACTGTGAATGTTGGGTTGGTTTACTGTAAGTATATCGATATATTTAGTAGTGTCATTGGTTTTGCAGACTCTGACTATGCAGCTGACAAAGATCAAAGGAAGTCTATAACAGGTTATATCTTCATACTCTCTGATTGTATCGTTAGTTGGAAAGCAGTTTTGCAATCCACTATTGCCTTGTCTACAATAAAGGCTGAGTACATGCCATTGGCAGAGGCTGTGAAGGAGGGAATATGGTTGAAAGGTCTTATTGATGATCTGGGTATTCATCTTAGGCAGTCTATTGTATATTCTGACAGTCAGAGTGCTATATACTTAATCAAGAATCGGAAGTATCATGAGAGGACTAAACATATTGATGTCATATTTTACTTCATTTGAGAAGTTGTAAGTCAGGGAGCAGTTTTGATAAAGAAAGTGAGCACAGATGACAATCTTATAGATATATTGACAGAGCCCATGACCACAAGCAAATTTAGGCATTACTTGGACTTGGTTGAAGTTCGCAGTTGTTGAGATGGAGCCCTTAGGGGCTGAGGTAGAGTTTGTGAGAGGTTTGACATTTTATGTAATTTGGCTAAATACAAGTCAAAATGGAGATTTGTAGAGATGTCTTGTATTTAGATTAGCACTAGCCATAGAGATAATATGAGCTTTTTTAGCTTGTTGGGCTACCATTATCATTATGATGTGGTGCTTCGACTGGAATTTGAGGGTGTGGGGGCAGAGCCCCTACGGTATAGATCCAATCAAATTCTGATTATACCTTGATGTACTTGTTTTGGCGAAATATGTTGTCTTGGAGGCGTGAGTGCTTTTCTAGGATTTTTTTTTCTAATACTTTGTAATCTCCATAATTAAAGATAGTGAAAATCTTCATCCTTCTCCACCCGTGGTTTTTCCTTTGAGTTAAGGGTTTTCCACATAAATTCTGTGTTTGCATTATTCTTTGTCTCTTCGATTTCTTGTTTATTGACGTCTTGCTACGACAATATTTAAGGAGATCTTTGAGTTCGTGGCATGTGCAAGTGCTCTTCACCTAGAAGTGCGTGTTCCATTTAATTAGCATCACTCTTTCCTGTATACATGTAGAAAAACTTATGCTTCATAGGAGCTGAACCTAAGAACTTACAGTTAGCTTAGTCACCAACAAGGTAAAACTCATGATTTTTAAAATTTGACTTGTATCAGTTGTAAAAAGTTTTTGCCTTCATTTTTCTTTCAGTAAGTAAACCAATTTTGTAGTTCTATGAGGCATCGAGTTGGTTGATGCTGCAAAATATTTCACTACTACTTTCTTGAGAAGCAATTGCTGTATACCATTGAAGCTTGGTTTCAATGGTACAATCTCTAGCCTCTTTGGCAAGCAAGAGGCATGAGTTTGATTCCACATGGCATTGATCTTCATGTTGATCTTTGATTATATATACTAACCCTGGTCTTGCAAGCTCTGGCTCGATCTGCCCTGAAGCTTGGACTATAACTTGGATGGGATGGGGTGGGTGGTTATAAGGTAGCAGGTAGGGAGTAGCCATTCCTAGCTACAACATAGTTGTGAAGCATACCAAATGGTTGTTTATGTTCATAGAATAACTGTTATAGGATCATTATTTAAAAACAGAGATTTATCAGTAAATATTATGTTTCTTTCTTATGAGGTCATTTTTCGAAGCTTTGGTTCTCTACCATTCCTTTTATAAATCTTGCATGAAAAACATCCTAAGAGCCGCCTGATGCAGGATGTGGCACCAGTTATGTGCAGTGCTTGACAGGTTTCTATTTATAATTAGGTTCTTCATGTCATCAGGTGGTGATAGTAATAATGTGCCATAAGCTTGGTCTACGTCCAATTGGCAATACATCTGTCTCAAGTTCTTCTACAAAGAGTGAATGAATAAGAGAGAGGAGGCCATCTAGTTAAATGTGGACCTTGATTTGAACTGGATATGTATATATCTGCCAACCAAGCTGCATCAAGTACTTTGGCCTTTGGTTATGTTTGAGATCTTTATAGATCTATTTATAGGGTCTGTTGCGGGAGGAAAGCACCTTATGCCTTTGTTAGGAGTTTGGGGAAGAAACGAAAAGAAAAGAAAAGAAAAGAAAATATTAGTAAAAAGAGAAAAGAAATGAAAAGAAAGAAAGTGTATTTCTTTTCTCTTGATTGGGAGTTTAAAGAAAGAAAAGAAAATATTTTTTTTTTTTGATTGGACGTAAAGAAGAAAGGAAAACAAAAAAACTATTACAATTCTTTTTTACTATTATACAGTTGAAAATAATCCAATAAATTTAAAAAAGAAACCAAGAAAAGATCTTATCTTTTAATATTTTTCCATCTTTCCTTTTGTTTTCTTTGATTTTTTTTTATCCATAGGAGTCTCAATCGGCTAGGAGACTTAGGTGGAAGGTTTGAAATAAGCCTTAGGATTAAAATATAATATTAATTTTATTCTTTATTATTAAAGAGGTAAGATAGTAATTACAAAAGATTCATTAATTCTCAATTTTTTTCTCTCCAAATGCACTTGATTTGGAGGAGGAAAAAATTGCAGATTTGAGGAAATTTGTATTCTCTCTGTTTCTCTCTTT
Organism: Elaeis guineensis; assembly: GCF_000442705.2. Classification (NCBI taxonomy): domain Eukaryota; kingdom Viridiplantae; phylum Streptophyta; class Magnoliopsida; order Arecales; family Arecaceae; genus Elaeis; species Elaeis guineensis. The sequence continues at coordinate 22,555,809 of NC_026000.2, forward strand.
TTCTTTTTTTTTTTATAAAAAACTCTCAATCAAGAGAAAATATTAACTTTTTCTCCCGTTTTTTCTCTTCTCTCCTATTCTTCTCTTCCAACCAAGGTGTTAATCCCACATCGGTTGTAAGTTAAAGAAGACTCAGGCTTATATAGGATTGAGACCTTCTCTTCTCTAACAAAACGTCTTTTATATAGGATAAAATTACGAGGCTTAAGATCATATTCCGACATACTAGAGGCCATGGGCTCAAGATGGCATCTTGACATACTAGAGGTCAAAGTGGATAATATCTCGCTAAGACGGGCACAGAGACCAATCCATTCGAGCCATTCGACCCTCTGACCACAATAGGATCCCTATTCCTTTATTGTTAAGTTTTTGTTCTAGGCCTAGTATGTCTTTTTATTCACTTTGGGTTTCTTGATCTTTGGAGAAACCTTATATTTTTGGCTCTGGTAGGCCATGCTTTAAAAAGGAGAAGAAATCATCTAGTTAACAATTCTCTTCTAAGGTACATCTTTAAGTCTAGAAAGAATAGCACTCCTATGTGCCATTAACCATATTACTAAATGATAAATTGATGCATGTTCGGAGCTAGGTAGGACAATAGAGAGGAAGGAGAGGATTAGATCCTGTGCTGCCCAAACTGACATATATTCAATTTTATTTTTTCTCCAAAAGAGAAGGATTTGCAACGATTGAAAAAGCTCATGATCTCACGTGTAGCAATGATCGCTGAATCATGCTCCATTCGAGTTGGTACCAGAAGAGCTCAAACTAGAAGCTGGATGAGGATCATGGAAAGAGTTTCAAGTGAACCATGCCCACTCACCACCTATTGTGCTTCAAAAGAAATACTGAGATAAAATACTGGCATGTGCCACCATGTGTTCATAAATTAAAATGTTGACATAGTGATCGATTAAGCAAGCTAACAGATTAAACAAAAGTTTTACTCCATATCTCAAAGTATTTTGGTCATAGAACCTTTGAAGTATGGATCACAAAAAATGGTCAGAATACAGATGCAACCAGGGAATTTTCCAATTACATCAAAATTACTTTCCAATATCTTAAGTACACATTGGTTATTTTAAAGGACTTTATTTTTCTTTGAAAAGAAGATTTTGCAGAAATGTTATACTTGCTTGTAATTATTAAAAATATCAGCATCTTGGACAAAACTTACAATATGTGGATGCTTGATGTCTTTCACACGTGGTTGTGAATCCATGAAGTGGAAGAGGAAGTAGAATGGATTGGGGAAGCTATTGATCCATTATGTCGAAATTTCAAGATTTCAAGTGTCAAAAATCATTGTTTAAATGAATAATTGCATCCTTAACATTTTTTGATTGCGGCACTGATGGTCATCTCAATCTTTTGTGACTTCTTCTTCTACCATCTTGTCCTCTTATTTAATTGTCACCCAAATGAAAAACATTGTATTCCATAGAACCAAGCATCTAGACAACTCCTAGAATCACTTTTATATGGACCAACATCTGAAGATACCTTAGAATGGATGAAAGCTTGTTTGCTTGTTTGTTTAGCTGGTTGGCACCCTGCTCTCTAAATGAGAGATCTCATGTTTAAAGCCGAAAGGTGGCTGATAAGTACCGTATTTTAAAGAAAAGGAAAATCATGGGTAGTAGTAACTATCTGTAAAATCTCATGCTAGCATGTTCTAGTGTATTCATAGGCTTTTTCATGATACTGCCATGGGGTGATTGCTCGATCTTTTTTATTATTATTTTTTAATTTTGATACTTTTATTATAGATATTATATTTCAATTAGAGCTTTGGTTGGGCAGTAGAAGATTGATTGTTTGAAAGCATTGCAAGTAAATTCCACCAAACCTATAGGCCAATCTAAAAGCAGTAAGTTTCTTTTAGGAATTATAGAGTTCAATTGTATCACATTTAGAATGGCAATATTATCAAAAAAAAAAAAAAAAACATTTAGATGGGGCAAAAACATTTTAGTTTTCTATTTTTTGCATATACCACTACAGCAAAAGGATGATTACTGATTTAATATTGTCGATACTAGGCGGAAGCATCGGCAAATTTCAAATAACACATCTACGTGCCAACATTTTTTATAAGCATTGGTATTTTATGATGTTGTAAAGCGTCGGCAAGTTGCGACGATGAAAAGCATTGTTAAAATTCAACTTCCCCTTTATCCCATACCTCCATCCTCAATCGAAAATCCTAGATCTTTTATCTCCCAATAGCCAACTCTCCATCTCATCACCATCGATCTCGAGTGGAATCTTAAGCCTTCCATCTCTTGCTGATATCAATCCACCGCCCCTCTCGCTCTCACACCTCCATCCCAAGCCCCAATTGCCGTCCACCACTCCAATCCTAGACCTCTCATCATTTTATGCCTCCTCCTTTGTTGCCATTGCTGTCGAACTCATCGATCGGCTTAAGGTATGCTTCCTCCTCCTCTATTTGTGAGCCATCCGTCGCTACCTCTCACCTCTCCGATCGAAATCCTAACCTCCTTCTTAGATTGCCTTTCTTCTCCTCCAGTCCCACTGCCTTCCGATATCTGCACTTCCAATCGTACCTCTATCTTCCCTTTGATTCTTTTCTCTCTCAGGTCTAATCCCTTAACTGGAACTCTAACCCTAACCCCTTCATCGGAACCCTAGTCCCCTTGATTCTTGGTCATCGTATAGATGATTGTTGATTTTTAATCATGGTGACTATGCTAGGTATGTCATAGAAGTATCTCATGCATGCAATTTGCTTTGGATATTGATATTAGTGATCAAGTCTTCTCTTCTTAATGTTGATTTTGCTGTATTGTATATAGTGTTATTCTACCTTTTGTTATTAGATTGTAGTTTATTATAACTAACTAGTTCAATCTTGTAACTTTGGTTTGTTACACTGATCTCATTTCATGCCCATGATGTTGTGATGAATGTCATTCAATTTTGTTATGAGAGAAGTCCCTAAGTCATGGTTACTTAGGGTTGCTTTAGATTTAGGATCCAAGTAGAAGGATGTTTAGTTATTGTTATTGAAAAAAAAACAAGCTAATTCTCCTGTTTGCAAATTATTTTATCAAAATTTGAATGTATCTTATACTTAGAGAGTTTTAATACCCAAAAGGATTTGCCATGCATTAAATTGTCTTTAGTTCTTTAAAAACACTAACAGAAGGAAGAAGCATCAGAATGGAAAGTCATGTTCCAAATAAACCTGCAAGAACTATAGGAAATGAGAGACTTCCAAATGGTAGTCTCCATTCGAGAATCTCCACCACTATTTACCTAGCAAACCTAGGTTCAGATCCCTTAAGTCTTTTTAACACAGACAATCCTGATCACTTCTTTTCCAAATAGTTTTCCAACTGACTAGTTATATACCTCCATTAGTTTTAAATTTGCCTTTCCAAAATAGAGAGATATTATTAGCAATTCAATCAGTATTGTATTTATTATTTGATAATATATGTTAACTAATTTTTATTTCTATTTGTGAATGCTAGGTGACATCATGCTTTGATGTAGACGATTCGATGATATGGAGTTACAGATTTTAGATTGATCCTTCATCATTTGTATAGCAGTCCGAGGCCTATCCTTTTTTATCCATGGAGCAGCCTGAGTCACGGCATGATCCTCCTACTGATGAGGATATTCTAATGGATGAGATATACATCTAGGATAATTTGAAAGAAATATTACATATTCATAAGTATTAAGATTTAAGTATTAATTTTTGTTAATTGATTCATAGTATTTTTTTTATTTTATGTGTTTGTTGTAGATGCATGGGGGAGAGCATGAATTAGACATTGACTCACATGGGTCAGAGACATTCTGCCTCCTCCTTCTGATGGCAAGAATCCTCCGACTATGCCTGATTGACTAGACATTTGATATTTTAGATTTAACATTTATATATGTAATATATATTTTAAGTATGTGAAGAATTTTTATTGTATGATATATTTGACATATTTTAATGCATTTGATAATAAATTTTAGATCTTGAATATATATAATTGATTGAATATTAACAGATGAATCTCAATATTTTATTTTATTAAATTTGATATTCATTTTATGTTTATAATTTTTTTATGAATTTTTAATAAATTTTTGATAGATTTTTCATCTGTAAATTTTGTGACAGATTAATAATCAGTGAATAGAAAGAAATTCAACTATAATAATGATAGATTTCTGATAAATATTTGTTAGAAATTTTTTTGATGAAAAATCAATCAAAATGAGTGCTAAGTTGTAAATTTTTTTTTGACAAATAGTTTGTTAAAAAAATTTTGATAGATAATTTATCAAAAAATTCTATCATAATTATATTTTTTGATGAAAAAATAACATTCATTGGAGAATATGAAAAGTATATTTCTGATAGATTATCTATCATAAATCTGTTAGAAAGTTTTTTGATGGACATGATCTATCAAAAGAATTACTGACATAATTTTTTTTGACCGATGAGAATCCATCAGAAACATGTTTTCTGATGGATTTTTTGAATTTTTTTGATGGAATTGTCTATCGATGAAGCCTTAGTTCTAGTAGTGGCTGAGGGTGAAAGGGTCATCATTTGGTGTAATCAAATGAGACAGCCCGTATTAATAAGACTGTCAGATTTTTGACGAGCTTCTTAGGTACAAAAGGATCAGTTTTATCCTTTGAACTATGTAAAATAGAATGATATGCTTCTTGCATATAAGCTTGAGATTTTATGAGTAGTAGAGGTAAGAAGATGACTTAATACTACATGTTAATTTGTTTATAATCAATTAATTATTTTATTTAATAACCAAATATCTTTTTTTGCTTTATTGTAGAGTAAATTTGTACTCCTTTTAGATAGCCATAAATGGGTGCTGAAGTTTCTCAATTAAAAATGAAAAGAATTTAAGACAACCCGAAGATAGACTACAAGAGAGAGGATTTGATGGAGGATGATGTTGCTCATATTTATCCTTCTAATGTAGTTCCTCATCAGTGGAGGGAGCTTATTCATTTTTAGTTTTCCTAGATAGGACAGGTAATTATATACACTCATCATATATACTATGTTATGTTGATTACTAACATATATTGATCATATATACAAGATATTAGGGGTGTGCATTTGATTTTTTTGGTTTAAATCGATCCGAAGTTTTGAAAAATCGAACTTTCAAACTTGCATTGTGTAGAACAAAAAATCGAACCGAAATAGCTCAAAACCAAATAGACCAAACCAAAATAATTTTAGTTCGATTCTATTCGATTCAATAATTCAGTTTTGGACTTTTTTATGCTGGACTTTTAGTTTTGATTTAGACTTATTAAATTCTTTAATAGTTTCATTATTTGGACTGTAGAATTGTACTTGGACTTAGTCTAGGTGGATCATGATTTAAAAGAGACGTGATAAGTGAGTCTGATTCAAAATTAGACTAAATAGATCATGAAAGATAATATTTTTTTTAAAAAAAATTACTCTGAGATTTTGTCATATGTTTTCCTAAACATGAATATCATCCAAAGAAATAACATCAATCTAACTCACTTAAATGAGGCCTCAAAGAAATAAAGAAAAAAGAAGCACAAAATCTATACAAATATGTTCTCAGAATATTAACATTTAAAAATAAACTACTCTAAACTTAAAGTAGAAACCTCCTCTCACGGAGTAGATGCACGATGGATGGTGTACAATCGGGAATTGGTCAAATACAAGGGTCAATGTAGCATATTATCTACCATGGGATTTGGCATGGTCTAACTAGACCATCTGATTCAAGTAATATTTAGTCCAAACATAAATATTAAATTAAAAGAGATCAGATAATTTTAATTTTTGATTAATCAAAATTATCAAATTAAATACCAATTCAAGACCAAACTGATTAAAAAATTTCGGTTCAGTTTTAAATCACAACCAAAATTTTTAGAAAAAATTGAACCAAATACCAAAATAATTAATGGTTTAATTCGATTTTTGGTTAACCGAACCATTTGCATACCCCTACAAGATATGTCATACTCTTTACTTTATTTTGCAAACATATTTTGATGTTGGTAAAGCTGCACGAGTAGCTTTGTCTGTCCCTCATACATCGGGATCCAAAAGTTATATACGATGCAAATAAGAGTCTGTATGCTTCTTTCAAAATCTTTAGCATATTATAATTTTTTTAGCTAATTTGATGTACATACGATCCTCATGTTTCTTAGTAAAACTGCTGTAATATGTCACGTATCATATATCATGATACTTATAAGTTTTATTGAAACTCTTAGAGTTTGTCAATTAAAATTTATGGATCATATTTTTTGTAAAATTTATATTTTCTTTATATGGATGAGCATAGGAGGGAGCTAGGTGGAGTTCTATAGGATGACTTATGTTCATCGAGATGGCTGTTATATTAATGATAAGTTGAGAGATGTATTTGTATGTATTGATAATCATTTAGTACAATGATGTGTAATTTTATTTTTAGGTATAAAATTAATATATATAAAATTTTTGAATATAGGAGAGAGCTTCATCTCTTACTATAGAGCGTGTCGGTGAGTGTTCAGCATCTACGGAGGCTAGTCATGTTGAGGCCCAGGTGATGATAGAGTTGCTGGGACTGGACCATTATGATCAAATGAAGGGTTATAGAGTTGGAGTCATCCCTCTCGATTATCTTACATGCACCAATATACTGAGGATGTTAGATAAAGTTTTAGCAATGTCAATATTCATATGCTCGATGTTCGGATTGAGACACGGATTGAAGAGCAGTTGGAGGCATGGGTGGAGGCACGAATTGAGGAATAGTTGGAGGCATGGGTGAAGGTGTGGATGAAGGGTGAAGGTGCGGATGGAGGTGATGAGACAAAGCTATGATATAGTGATATTCTCCATGAGGATTGAGATTGATCAGTTGACATTTGCATTACAGATATTTTGTGCACTTTTCTAGGATACATATTTTACTATATTTATATTTTTTTTACATTTAATTATTTAATTTATATTATGATTTTTGTAGTTTCAACTATTAAAATTTTTATATCTTTACTGTAGGCTTCCAGCAGTCATAGAGTCGATGATGATCATGCTCCTACAAATTACTAATAATTTGACGTCTCATATTTGTTTTGAGTTTTATAGATTTTTACTTTCTTTTCTTTGGTTATAGATTGTAATTCATGAATATGATGGATGATGTAATCATGACTTTATTATATTATATGGAGTATTTATTATGACTTTATGTTAGTGTTTGAATTTTGTTATAAATTTTGAAAATATTTATATATTGATTATGATGTTATATAAAGTGTTTATTATGACTATATTGGTGTTTGAATTTTCTTAAATTTTGGATAAGTTTATATATTTTTATATAGATTATTAAATTATTTATAAATTATTTTTTTTAAAATAGAATGGTAATGAAATAATTGTCGATGTAATAAAGCATCAGCAGTTATTAAATCTTACTGATGCTTTTAAAAAGTGTCGGCACCAACACAATGTTTAGTGATGCACAATAGCGTCGGTGTTATAGCCCAAACCCGTTTCAGCCCACAAAGCCCAAAATGAAAAAAAAAATAGGAAACAGGGGAATTCAAAATCGGAAAGAAGACTCCCGATGGGAGTCTCCTTCTCCGGCGAAATCCGAGCAAAGATCGAATTCCTAAGACCCCTCGGAGTCCTAGGAATTCCTATAAGAAGACCCCCTCTCTTTAGAATCGATTCATCGGTCTTTTCTTCCCCTCTTTCTCTCCGATTTTCCCGAAGAAGAGCCGCGGGCGCAGTTGGTTCCTTGCCGTGTTTTCTCTCCGACGAGGTCCCAGGAGGTCGTGGTAAGTCTTTCACTTTTTCCTCCCTTCCTTCCTCTTTCCCCCGTGCGTTTGTGCGCGGTGGCCGGCGACGAGCGTCGCCGATTTTTGGTCGGGAACAGACTCTATTTTTTTTGGCTTATTTTCCTTGAAATCTCCGGCGCCGGCGATCGAAATTGATCGCCGGCCCTGTTCCCTCCATGACCGGGGGAGATGGCCCGTCGGCCGCCGGCCTCCGCCGTGGCAGCCGCGGCCCGAACGGCCGATTAAGGCCTGAGGACAAGAGTCCTCTGTTCCGGCGTGGGAAGAAGAAGAAGAAGAAGAAGAAAAAGAAAAGAAAAAGAAAAGAAGAAAAAGAAAAAGAAAAGAAAAGAAAAAAAAAAAAGAAGAAAGAGAAGGGGCGGAGAGAGAGAAACTCTCTCTCTCTTTGCTCTCTCTCTCTCTCTCTTTGCTCTCTCTCTCTCTTTCTCTCTCTAGATCATAGGATTTATGAAATTAATTTATTAAAAAAAATAAAAATAAAAATAAAAATAAAAATTAGGGTGTCCGTGGGTTAATTCAAAAATCGGGATGCTGTCGACGAATTGATCCTAGTGGAGACATTAGATTTTAATAATTTAGTTATTTTTAATTCGATGAAATTTTAATTTAAAATATGATATTTGACGTATCAGGTTCTGAGAAAGATTTTCGAGATCCTTAGAATTTTTAGTTTGGACTTTCTTTTGAGGTAAGTAGTGTTTACTTTTACTGAATTTATCTGGTATATTATGAATTAAATAAATTTATGCATGCTTGTGATTGAAATTATTTATTGAAATAATTGTTGGAAATTATTTATGATTAAAGTTATTTGTTGAGCAATTATTATGATGATATATGATCTCAAAGAATGTTATAATTGATTTGATTCGAATATCAATTAATTTTATTATTCTTGAAAATAATATATGAATTGGAAGACAATATGAAATTGACAACCTGACTGTGTTGAGGACCCCGCCAATGGGGGCATATACGTTGGCAATTGACTGTCCTGAGGAGTTTACGTCGCCAGTAAGACCAGCGACATGTCGCCAGATAGACCAGCGACAAAACTGCCAGTTAGACCAGCGGTTCCAAAGGACTTGGCTGCCAGATGATTCGCAGCCCACCGCAAGCAGATACACGGTATTATGACCCTGCCACAGGGATAATGTGGTCATAGTCATGGTTGGTAAGAAGAATTTAAGAAATTGATGAATTTAAGAAGAAAGGCATAATTAGAAATTTTGATGAATTGACTTTTATATATGATTGACAGTATGATTATGAATTCATGAAATTACATATTGATTTGTTATGCATAGTATTATTTGCCTGATTATTCGGTTAAAGGTATACACTGCTTACTGGGCTATTTAGCTCATGATAAGTTTTATGTTTTTCTTACAGATCCAGAAAATTAGCATGATGCGGGTTTTCGGTTGGGAGAGCGATTAGAGATGGAGTTAACTCATTGATTTAGGATTCTCTCAGAATTGATTCAAGACCTTTAGTTTTGTTTTTAGTATTGACTTTGTCAGACAGTTACTTTCTTTTGAACACTTAGTTTTGATTTGTTATTTGAACCAAGGTTTGATTATTGAATAAAGAAAAATTTATTTAACTGTTTGTGAAGATATCATGATGAGATGCCTTGCATGCTTATGGAAAAAGTATTCTATAAGTATGCGGCGGTTGCCACGACCCTCGATTCAAATCTCGGGTCGGGGGCGTGACAGTCGGCCAACTCCCTATGCTTTTTAAAAATGTCAGCATATGCCGGCGTTGTAAGAAAGTGTTGAAAGACTTAATTTTCACTCTTTATTTACTATTGTCTTTTTAGTGCTTTTAAAAATATCGGAAGAAAATTTTGCGATGCTTATAAACATCAGAAATAGATTTGCATGGACAATGATCCGTATATACAATTTAATTTGCTCTAATAAATTTTGGAGCTATTACAATCTTGATTAACTTAAGCAAGTCAAACAGATGAGAATTGTCTGATTCCATGATGGGCACACCTCTTACCTAGAGGTGGTTCTGTGTTTGAGTCTATATTGGTACCTCTCCAAATATTTCGATCTAAATGGTCATGAGGCATTTTTCCATTTTTCTGTTGACCACATTTTCCTCTTCCTTTACCAGGGAACCGGACAAGTCCTTAGATCTAAATAGTTTACTCGAGATGGTTCTTCCTTCTCTCTTTCTTTTTAAAAGCCAAAAAATCAAAAGCGCTTTAAAACAGAAGCAATAATACGAGAGTTTTTTTCTGAACCAATGTGAGGTCAGTCAGGATAAGAGTTTAAACGTTTGTGTACTTTTTTTTTTTTGAGGAAGTAAACATTTGTGTATTTCAACCTTTGAATAATGCCTCAATATCGATTCTAGGGGCTTTCGACTTTGATATACACTGCACATCGCTAGACATGGACATGGAATATGATAGGATATTTCTTTTTTGTGGTCGACTTCATACTAGTTTTGTCCACTTCTTGGGCAGGAGAGCAATGCACCGGAGTAACGGGAGGAATTTTACCAAGAAATGGAAGAGAACGGCTGAGCTCCATAAGGCGCCTCCTCTTTCCCTCAGCCCGAGGAAAGGAAGCACAAGCGTATGCACTTCTCTCTCTCTCCCTCTCTCTCTCTCTCTCTCTTCCCCCTACTTTTCTGAAATCTGAACCCACGACACGTACGAAAGTCAACCAATAGCCAACAAAAGTTTTGTAGGGCACGTCATCGAGCCCTGGTACGTGGCCAGACCTCACTGCTCGAAGGCCCAGCTTTGATTCCAGAAACCATCCCTCTCTTTGTATCCACCTTTCACTGTCTGAGCTGCGCTCTGGCAACCACTGGCCATGATGGGATGCAGGAGGAGACAAGTGATACCATTTGGGGCGGTGGAATACCCCTATCATGACATGAAATGACCAATGCATGAGTCCCTCTCCCCCCTCCCCCTCTCTCTCTCTCTCTCTCTCTCTCTCTCTCTATATATATATATATATATATAGCGATTCGTAAATCATTCCACCCCTACCTTGCCACTAATGATTAGGCTCTAATTAAGTTTTGAAGACCAACACTCTCATCACCAATGATTGATCTCCAATTAGGTTTTATGAGTAACGCTGATATATATTCCGCTTCATTAATTCTCAAAATTTACAAAACTGAATCATTCTGTTTAGTAATTTTTGAGCATGAATAATGGGGACATAGTTTTAAAAAATACTTTGGAATGCCCAGAAAAATGCCCATGAAGAATATCTCGAGCCTGCTAAAGCTGATTTGACAACTCAACCATCTCTCATTTAAACCGCATAGCATAAAAGAATATTTTATGTGCATGAAACAGGCTTCTCATCGTAGGATCACTCTTTAATTTCAATTTCCTATAAATCAGAACATGAGCAATGCAATAACAGAAATTCTGCAAAAACTTTATTAATAAAAACAAAATAAGTCAATTGCTGAAACAACATTAGACCCTAGGAAATCCATGTTGGGAATTAGTGACAATGATATATAGTTGGGTGTTATCAGAGCATTGCTCATACAAAATGCTCTAATTTTTAGGTTTTCATGGATACTTTCTTTTTTATTTGCTTCGCTGCATATAAAGTGAGATGATGAAAGAGAATGATGCAAGAGTATTTTATTCATCTCGTATTGGATTAGAGTAAGCAGTGGTATATTACCATCTACTTCTTTATTTTATTTTATTCATGTGTTCTGCCAGAATTAAATATTTGAAAAAATGGCAAGCCTACAAGTATTCATTCTACTCTAACTATAAACATCTAGACCGTGACAATTCTTAGATGTCAGCATAATTTTCCATGTGATTTTTTGGATAAGATAGCACATATGCATAAGAAAGCCAGATGCTTAGTTGCAGGGATGCCAATAGGCTAGCATGCATAAAGCTAGAAAGTTAGGTCCTGGGCACTGTCCTCTTTTAATAATAATACATATATTGGATGTATGCAGCAACGCAAATGAAAGCAACTACATGAGCACTCAACAATGCTTGTCTTAAAAAACTGAATGCAAATGAACAGCCGGGAAAAATCCATCAAGGGAGCATGATAAGGGCCAAGTAAAAAGTGAGTCGTCTAGGGTACAACTCCCCTACTAGGCTATGTACAATTGTTGTAAGTTCATGATAAGTATGTTATGATATTTAAATCAAGCAGGGCCAGTTCTTTTGAGCCCTTCACACTTTCTATAGTCTTATTCTTTTTGCAAAGTTAGCTACCTTTTGACCATCTTCAGTGAAGCAAATCAAAGCATAATGAAAATTCTATAAAAATATAATCTGGCAATTATACAAATAAAAGTGCAAAAAAGTTACAAATCAGAATGTGAACTCGTTGGAAAGGCCTAGCAAGTTGCTAAACTTTATTTGTACAGTCAAAAGATCTAAGAGAAATGGTGAAGAAAAGTTTCATTTGCAAGTGATAAAACCTTTTTACAAAGTAATAAAGGTAAATTCTGTTTCAGCAGACAAGGTGTAAGTGGACGTAACTTTGGTTCTCATTCCAAGAACTTTAGACCATGTTTTTCTCTCAAGAGAATTGATTCGATTTGTAAATTGTAAGGCCAAATTAAACGTGTTCAGTCTAAGTTCAAAGTAGTTATATAACTCTTGGTTCAGTAGTTAGGATATCTCTTTTCTTGCGCCTTAATTTTTATTTTCTGAAAGCGTTTTATATCATTCAATGGTGTGCATCATAAAACCAGTCTATCTAATTGGGTTGGCAACCAAAAAGAAGGCATCCAACCTAGTGGCTATGAAAGTAGAAATGAATTAACTAGCTAGTTGATTCTAAGAACCTCATTGGCTACTTTCTCTTTGCTGCTTTTAATGTAGCTTTCAATCCGAGATGATGGAATTGTGTTGACCACTCAAAATTTCGAGAATTGGTTTGGAATGGGAGGTTCTTTTGAGTCTTGAAGCAATTGCTATACCCTTTCATGCAAGAGAGGGGATTGCATTGCCAAACTTGTCATGGTGGATGTCGTTTCTTTTGGGTCAAAGTCAAATATACCATATCACCTTGTACATATCTTCAGGAGAAACTTAAAATTATATGTTATAGTAGTACATATATATTAGATGAAAAGTAGTAGTGTTATATGCCACAAGACCATGCAAAGTTTGCTTACATGGGACACGTTCCTACACACCACATTCATCTCTACCTTGCATTAGTTCCCTTCAGTGTCAGGCCGTCTGTGGAATAAAATATGGTAGCTATATTATATATATCATGTAGCGTTAGGTTCACAACATTAATCAGGTCAGTATTTGTCAAGAAATTCATTTACTTAATGAAATATGCAGAAATTTTCCTCAAGAAAGTACTTGCCAAGCAATAATGGTTGGTTAAAGATTGCTATTTTCTTGCTGAGAGAGACTGTTTAAGTACTAACACAAATTTCGGGAAAGAGTTCCAAGTACATAAAATTGAAGCAGATGCTATATGCCTTTGGGCAATTATTCCAGGGTTTATTAGATGGGAATTGTTAACAAAACCTATCTAAAGAACCCAAAGATATGATCATCGTTGATACAGTCCCTTTTTCATCATCATATGCATGATGCCAACTAGATTAAAAGAGTAGTATCTTAAATGCATGAAGTGGATGAAAATATTATTTTATTCATAGCAAATATTAACTTTAACAAACATAAAATTCCTTCTCACTATCATCGGTGCCAATCAGCAATTATCCTACCTAAATATATAATCAACCCGCCAAGGAAACTACCCCATTTTCACTAAAGCATTTAAATATCCATTTTAATTTATTTCTGTAATAATTCAGAATTTTATCCAAAAAGACTAGTCAAATTTGAATAATCGATGTAGGACTAAATACACGTCCACATGAGTCTTAACATACTTTATCCATTTAAGCCCTAGTGTCCTCATCAGGCTAAAAGTCCAACTTCATACTTCCATTCACAAACACTATGATCGGCTTGTGATTAACCCCACTGAACTTATACTGTAGTATCTACTAGTCCACATCATGTCTGATATCATGGCCATTTGTAATAACTCAGAACCTTACCTAAAAAGGCTATCTAGAAGATATCATATGAACTCCTTAGCTCTGTATAGGTATCCAAGATTTTTCAAGCGAATAATCGATGTAGGACTAAATACATGTCTGCACGAATCTTCTCAATATTTATACAGCTAATCAATAACTTCAATGCAGTTTCAATCTTAATAATTTTTCTGCATATGATATTCAATTTTGTAGCTTGTTGGGATGCATAGTTCCCTCTTACTTCACCTTATGAATATAATGCTTTAGAAGAGTGCACCAACCAAATGGAGGAGTATATTTCTCAATCACAAATAGAAAATCCCATTATCAACAGCAGTCATCCGTTAGATACCTTTATATCTCATATAACGTATGTACAATGTGGGCACCATTCATTAACTATAAACTAAGACTAACAGAATCAGACGTGGGTTCAGAAAGAAGGAGAGGGTACGGAAAAGTTGGTTTCAGATGTTGATAAGGGTACTTAAAAAGCAAGATCAATTGTGTGATATGGGAATTGAATACAATTTCTCAGAGCAACGGCGTGACCTTCTAAAAAGTGGAATCGACTTATGAATTCTAACCTGTTAGGGCGTTTCTATGCGACAGAAAGCAGTCATGATCTATTACCACAACAATATGGTTATCAAACATATTATTGTTGTCTCCCCATCCAACCTCTTTGTCCACTTCTTTGTATAAATTGGTCACTACTCTCCTATACATAGGGTAACTTGAGCTTGAGCAAGCAACCGAGAGAGAGAGAGATGGGCAAGGAGGAGAAGGAGATGATCATAAGAGTGAGGGAGTTCAACATGGAGAAGGACTTAAGGGCAGTGGAGGAGATGGAGAGGCGGTGCGAGGTAGGCCCGAGCACCACCACGACCGCAGGTGGTGATGGCAAGAGGAAGAACAAGAAGAAGAGAACTACTACACTCTACGTAGACCTGTTAGGTGATCCCATGTCCCGGGTCCGGCAAACCCCAGAACATGTCATGCTGGTACGTACTCCCCCTGCTATAAACAAACCTTAACTACAAACCAAAGATAGATATTCCCACAATTTAAGTAGACAATTGAACTTAATTGGTGTTGTTTTTGTCATTGTACATATAGGTTGCGGAGTATGGGGAGAAGAAGGAGATGGTGGGGGTGATAAGGGCATGCGTTAAGATGGTGTCAAGGGGGAGGGAATCCACCAGCCACCTCCCAGCCTACGTTAAGGTGGCTTATATTCTCGGCCTCCGAGTCTCCCCCACTCACAGGTGGGTCAGTGAGTGTTTTCTTTTTCTTCCTTCTAGCTACAATTTTTCTTCACATTCTTCAGTTCTCTTTTTGATATGTAATTTTTATTTCCTCACCAACTTTTTCTTGTTTATGTACCATTGTACCATAGAATGCAGATAGATATCCTCTGCTGCACAAATATCCTCCATTATTTCCTTTATTAGCTTCTATTTCCATCTTTTCGCTACTGAAGGAGAAAAACAAGTGGGAGAGGAAGTACTCTCTTTTATTCCTCTTAAAGTCAGTACTCTTTCCAGCGGAAGAGAGAGAGAGAGAGAGAGAGAGAGGGAGAAAGAGAGCAGAAGGAGGAGGACACATCTATTCTTTCGCTATTCTCTCTCTTCCCCGCTTTCTCTTATACGAACGGTGAAGTTACCTTCAAAAGGCTAAAATGCACCAATGGACGCCATGCACGAGCTCACGTGGACGTCAATATTCGTGTCCACTTTCAATGCGTTACGCTATATTTAACATGCTTCATTATTCTCGTTGGTCCAGGCGGCTGGGAATCGGGACGAGGCTGGTGGAACAAGCAGAGGCGTGGTCTTTGGAGCGCGGCGCGGAGTACGCGTACATGGCCACCGACGGCTCCAACACGGCCTCCCTCAACCTCTTCTCCCGCCTCTCCTACGCCCGCTTCCGCTCTCCGGCCGTCCTCGTCCACCCAGTCCACGCCCACCGCCTCCCCCCTCCCTCCTCCGCCGCCACAATCCTCCGCCTCCCCCCCTCCCTCGCCGCCGCCCTCTACGCCCGCCTCCTCGCCCCCTCCTCCACCGAGTTCCTCCCCTCCGACCTCCCCTCCCTCCTCTCCCACCCCCTCACCCTCGGCTCCTTCCTCGCCCTCCCTTCTTCCATCTCCAGTCCTTCCTTCTCCCCCCTCTCCCATCCTCTACCCGAATCCTTTGCTTTGCTTTCCCTCTGGGACTGCACCCGCGTCTTCCACCTCCGCGTCGCAGGCGCCCCCGCCACCGCCCGCGCCGCCCTCGCCCTCCTCCGCGCGCTAGACGAGCGGGCCCCCTGGATGCGCCTACCCTCCGTCCGCGACGTCTTCCGCCCCTTCGGTGTCTACTTCATGTACGGTCTCCGCATGGCCGGCCCCGACGGGCCCCGCCTCCTCCGCTCCCTCTGCCGCCTCGCCCACAACCTCGCCGTCGCCGACGAGGCCTGCGCCGCCGTCGTCGCGGAGGTCGGCCCCCACGACCCCGTCCGTGCCGCCGTCCCCCACTGGCGCCGCTTCTCCTGGGATGAGGACGTCTGGAGCATGAAGCGACTTAGAGTCGATAACGATGATGACTGGATTGCATCTCCGCCGTCCACGGACATTATGTTCGTGGACCCACGGGAATTTTGACGGTTGATAGGACGGTGGTGGTGGTGTTGCCACGTTCTTGTTGGTGATGCGGCTTTCCGTTTTGTTTCTTTTGCTACATGAATTAATGATGAGCAAGGCCGCATGCTTTTTATTATGCGTGAATGTAATAGTGTACTTGATGATGAATGCAATCACTGCTTAATTAATTTCTGTTGCATTGTTAAAAGAATTGGGCCGCAATTATCAATCACACATTGTTCTGCATCCAACGGCATAAATTACATCTAATTCACGCAAAGTTCAGGTGTGGGATACATATGATCGACATGGCATGTAACCACATTATATCACAATTATGATTGACACCGCATGTAACTACATTATCACAAATCTTTCAATCCAAATCATAAAAACTGCAAAACAAAGATTGAAAAATAGTTGTGAAGACTTGTCTAGTTTAATGTGATATGTTGGTCAATCCAATACCCAATAAGTCACATCTTTCTTTGATAAATTTAGATTTATTAAACTAACCTAATAAAAATATATCCATACATGAACCAGTAAATAAAATATATAAAAAAATTAAAAAAATCTTCGACGAAGTAATTCAAACGATAATTTCTATATAATTAACCACATATATTGCTATCCAATTCATTATACTATTAATCTCTGTAGATGTGTTTAACCTCATAAGATAGAAAAGGAGCAATCATTCTTCGATATTTTCTTAATAATGAATGGGGACTAGTATCGATAGTAGATTGACGGGAAAGCTAACAAATCATAGTTGCTGAGTCACCTCCACGTACAATATGCATTATCATCAGATGCATTATCATAAATTTTTATCTTTTCCGTGCAGCAAACAATTCAGCCGTAGATACTATCATCTCAAACAAATCGACTCTCCCAGCTGCCACGAAAGCATCACACAAGTCTAATAATTAAGTTACACCTTTGATTGCTTGATTGATCAATCTTCAATACTAACAAATTGTTGGTCTTCATTATCTTTATAGATCAAGCCACATCACATATCTTATGGTGTACTAGTCCAAATTCTTCAACTCTTCTCATGATGCAAGTTCTCAATATGCATATACCACACGTATTGTTGATCTTATGGACATCACATCCTAATCCATATCTCTTGGGTTGGTGAAAGCAAAGTTTTGAGTTACGTGATGATCATAGCTAACTTTTTTATCAAGTGACATTTGTTTAGATACTTGCATATTGTTGATAAGGACAATATATACCACATATATATTTTTATATTCAAAGGTGCCACTCATAATCTCATGCTAAGCTAAGGGGATCGAATACGAAGGTTAATTAGTGGGTAAACAATAAGCAATGGGCAAAAAGTAGCACAGTAACTTTAGCAAGCATTAACGGATTTCAAATGGTCTTCATCCTGGGCTCAACTAAGCAAACCTATGCACTTGCAACTTGTAATGAAGACTAGAGCATAAGTCTGTCCAAAGAGAATCTCATGTTGAATCTTAGAATTAAATCCTTCATGTATCAGCAAAGCTATCAAATTTAGATGCTTATGAAAGAGTATTGACACAACATTATATTTATAATAATTGATAACCTCATAACTTGAAAATATTGGGAATCCTTCCCCTAGTCATCCAATTCCTGCGAGTATCTAATGTTTGGATAAAACTTCTATTGTTGGATTGACAATGGAAGGAATTATACTCGGACATACTTCAAAAATATTCATCAAAAGATAGATGACCATGCACACTTACACACATATATTAAAATATTAAAAAAGAAAAAATTAATGATAAATCCATTAGTATATGCAAACAGTTGGCGATTGGTGTGCATTGAGGACCCCACCCCTCCTCCTATGGTGATTGGTGTGCATGAAGCCCCCCTCCTTCCTTTTTTTTTTTTTTTTTTCTGTTCCCTTTCACCCCCTCTTTTCTTTCGCACGTGATTCAATCACCGCATGCGGTAATTGGATGATTATGTAATATTTATCTAAACTGTTCAAATATCTTAAAAATTTATTTATTATTATAATTTTTTTTATTAGAAAAAAGATGAATAAATAAATCTTAAAAATATTTAAATAATTTAGATAAATATTATATAATTATTTTTTATAAATATTTTTATATATATACGTGGTAGATAATGATGGTCCGATCGTATTAATTTATTTATAATTTTTTTTAATATTTAAATTTTATTTTTCCGTAAACTTCGTCATCATACATAATAACTAATTGCTGGCTGTTTGGCGTCCAACATACTTTGATGTTTTTTTTAAAAAATTTTTTTAGTCCCCCGGTAACATGATGTCATTTAGTTCAGTTTTTTCCCCTCCTCGAGGCCTGGCTGGCTGGCTCTGGTTCGAGGTGCTGGTGCTTTCCAACTTTGACTAGAGAGGTGTGTTCATGTCGGGTCCATTGACCGAGGAGTACTCGCAGCCAAACTGCATTAGAACAAGGCTTGTTGTCTCAATTACGAGGCCCTGTGAAAGCCTGGGGGAAAGAGTTCGTTGCCGCGTTGGTTTGTCTTTGACTCGTCCGGGCACAGATGACGCACGGACTAGCCCCACAGTGGGCAGATGCTTGGTCCATAATTGACAACGAAATCAAAATTAAAATAAAAATAAATTAAAATTAAAATTAAAATAATCACACCGTTCAAAATATTTGATTCGTAATTAAATTTAAATTTAAAATGAATAATTTTTATTTTTACTGTTTGGTTAGTATAAAGATAAAAATTGAAATCAACTCGAATTTTTATTTTTATTTTTAACTAAAATTTTTAAAAATTAATTATTTTAAAAATTAATATTAAATAAAAATTAAATATAATAATAATATTTTTAATTTTTTTAAAAATATTATTAAAAAATATAGATAGTAAATTATTATTAAAAAATTATCATTAAAAAAAATACCAATCCCAATCCCAGTTCCCTTCCTCGCCTTCTTATTTTTCTTCTATTATTCGATCGATAGGATAGGATTTGGATTCCGACCATGGAGGCAGCTCTACAGGCGCTGATCGCCGCCGTTGTCGCCTTCATTGCCATCTTCCTCCTCTTCTCTCTCATCCTCTTCCTCTACCCCCGCACCCCCAAATGCCGCTTCGGACCCTCGGCTCTGCCTGCGCCGCCCCTCCCTCTTCGCCGCCCCCTGCCCACCTCCGTCGTTGCCGATGAGAGTGCCTCCTTCGACCCTCCCTCCACCACATCTCCCTCAACGAGCTCGCTGCCGCCAGAAGGCTTCGCTGCCGATGCCATCATCAGCGACGACAGCTTCGGGTCCGTCTACAAGGCACGCCTCTCCTCCGGCGCCACCGTCGCCGTCAAGCGCCTCTCAGCCGACGCCTTCCATGGCTTCTGCGAGTTCCGTGCTGAGATAGAGACCCTCGACGGCCTCCACCACCCCCAACTCACCAGCATCCTTGGCTACTGCATCTCCGGTGCCGACCGCCTTCTCATCTATGAGTTCGTCGAACACGGGTCCCTCGACCACTGGCTCCATGAGTCCGACTCATTCTACTGGAATAAGATTTTGTCTTTCTTGGAGTGAGTCCGCATTATCAGTAAAAAAGTTATTTAATAACCGATAAAATTTGTTGCTAATTTATTGTTAAATTATTTAACAATAAATTTATATATATTATTAAATTTTTTATATTTAATTAATAATAAAATTTATATTCGTTACTATTTCGTTGCTAAATTTTTTGAGTAATAAAATAGCAGCAGAATTATTCCATTACTCATTTTTTGAATAACGAGTTTGTGAATCAAATAATTTTTATGATTTTTTCATTATAAATTAGTTGCTAATCCATTATTAAATTTTTAAATTTTTATTGCTAATCCATTGCTATTCCATTATAAAGCTATTGTTATTATTTTAGTATTTCATTGCAAATCTGTTTCTATTCAATTACTAAAGTTTTAGTATACTATTGCTGCTCCATTTCTATTTCCTTGCAAAACTCTTTGGATTTCATTACAAATCCGTTTCTACTGCATTGCTAAAATTTTAATATCTCATTGCAATTTCGTTTCTAAACTGTTGCATAAATTTCAAATATTTGTTGCTAATATATTATAAATCTATTGCTAATTCATAGATTCTAAAATTTCTTTCCATTACTAATCTATTGCTAAATTGCTGTTTTTTATAATTTTTTTAGTTACATTTTTTGAAACCTAATATTTATATATACTTGCTATACATCCAACAACAACCATAATCATTTTAAGTCATCCAACAACAATACCAATTCTTCATTCAATAACACTAAGAAATCAATAAAGTATATATATTATAAAGTACGCATAGTATATCAAAGCATGCATAAAATATATAGAGTATCAAGATAAAATACATATACCTGATGAGATTCTCATCCATAAAACAAAAGATACTAAGAAATGAGGACTATGGAGTTTCTAGGTGCATATCGCGGCCACCGATGTTTTGTCCACCTTTATAACCTCCTGATGCATGATGCTTCGAAATAGATACCCAACATCATACATTAAGAAATAAAGAAATGATAAAGAAAAATACAAGAAAAGAAAAAGTAAAAGTGACATTTTTTTTCTTACCTTTTATAGAGCTAAAGATGGTGCCATAGGGGAACGCTGTGTGTTCATTGGCGGACGTATCCAACCAAAAAGAGTAGTCCACCAAATATTTGACCAATTTCATAGTGCAGACTGAGGAATCGAAGAAGAAACTATGGCAGGATTTCTTTTTGAAGATCCAGGATGCTCAGATGCACAGGATGATGGCATCGGTGATGGATGTGGAGCGATCATAATCTAAAAAATTTACTGTATCATCTCCAAATTATTGCTCATCTTCTGCACATTATTCTTGAGCTAATACATTTCCTGAGCCAATGGATCATCAGGCTGTCTTGTTCGATTTGAGATTGCTGTACTAGATGCACAAAAAACAAGATCCCACAGATCATAAATTTTATTAACATTTTAGAAAATAACATATGGATCAAAATATCACCAGCATGGAAGATATTCTCATGGATGGCTGAAAAGAATTGAAAAGAAAAAAAAAGAAGAACATTTTATACCTATTTAATTTCTTGTATTTTTTTTTCTGTTGTTGATTTTTTCCTCTTTTCCTCTGTTTTTTCTATCCTTAGGAGCTTCGACTTGGTGGGAGGCTTGGACTGGTCGAAGAGGGACTGGGGGAGGAGGTCCGACTGCCCACCAGCCACCAAGCGAGAGTCAAAGCGAGCGAGAGAGAGAGAGAGAGAGAGAGAGGGTGGGAGGCCGGAGGCGTGTGGGGGGGGGGCGTGGGTTTACCCCATCGGGAGGATGGGTGCGTGTTGCATGGAGTCGGGGGGTGGGGGGGCGTGGGGTGTGGGCACCGCCACCAGGGAGGGTCATGCAGAGCTACGAGGGGCACGGGTACAGGGGCTGGGGTCGGGGGGGAGGGGAAGGGGGTCGCACAGGGCAGCATCGCACGGGGTCGCACGACGGTCGAGTGGGGGGGGGGGTCGCACGGTTGAAAGAGAGGGAGAGGAGATTTAGGGCTAGGAGGCATTAATCAGAAATATCATGTTTAGTGGGTTTGAATCCCAAAACCAGACCAACCAGAACCCTCTAACTCAATTCGATCACTCTATGATTCAAGGTCGACCCTTCAAGTTTTATCTCTAAAAATTAAACTTGACCCCAGCCATGCTTGATCTCTCAGCCATCAATATCGGTGTAAACCAAGATTTTAAGACATTAATTATTTAAACATAATAATCAATAATTTAAAAGCAACCAAGATTGTGAAAATTACAGATTTAAATAATACTCAAATCAAGTATTGTTTCTATATTTAGTTACATTTTTAGAGAACTGTTGACTAAATAATATCTTATGTGACGAAACATATATGCTCGATGTTTGAGACATTTATCAAGCAGGAAGAAATCAGAGAGAATGGTAACCCAAGTATCCATCGGAACAAGAATGAAGAAGAGAACAAATTGTGATCCAAAGAACAGAAGAGATGAGACCGAGGAGGCATACTTGATCTCGGATAGGGTTTTAGGGGTTCTACAAGTTGCGATTAGCATCAACTTCTTCTGGAGAGGAGTTGACCATGAGGCGTAGGGTTCTTCAATGAGATTTATATGCAAGGCAGGGGTTCTTCGATTTCTCTTTGATCGATGATGGTCGGAGGGAGTCAGGCTTGAACTTGGCTTAGGGTTCGCAAAACCCACGCTCGATCAAATGTGAGTGCCAGGGCAGTGGGGTCGCATGGGGGAGGGTAGGGTTGCAAGCACCAGGGCACCCGGGGGGGGATCGCATGGAGAAGCGTTCGGCAAGGGGTGCAGGGGCTTCTCGATTGAGAGACAGGGGCTTCTCGATTGAGAGAGAGGGAGAGGAGATTTAGGGCTAGGAGGCTAAGGGTAGCTTGGTTGAGAGAGAGGGAGAGGAGAGAGAAAAAAGGAGAGAGAGAACATCAGGCTAATAGAAAGTTAAGATTTATTTTTTTTTTTAAAATTAGCAACGGACTGAAATTCTATTGCAATTCAGTTACAAAATCACTTTCTCGTGAGTTCTTTTATTTTCATATTAGCAACGAAATCATTGCCATGTCAATTTTGTTGTAAATTTTTTTACTCCTAGATTAGCAGTGGAATAAATTTTTATAAATCCATTATAAACTAATCAAAAAAATTTGTAATTCCTTTAACCAACTATTAGCAACAAAAATTGAGTTTGTTGTAAATCCATTGCTGTATTATGTTGCTAATCCAATGCAATTTCGTTGCCAATGATATGTGCGAACCTCCCACAAAATTTGCAATAGACTGAAATTCTATTGCAATTCAGTTACAAAATTGCTTTTTAGTGAGTTCTTTTATTTTCAGATTAGCAATGAAGCTATTGCCGTTTCAATTTTATTGTAAATTTTTTTATTCTTAAATTAACAACAAAATAAATTTAGTTATAAATCCGTTGTAAGCTAATCAAAATATCTATAATTTCTTTAACCAACTATTAATGACGAAAATTGAGTTCATTGTAAATCCTTTGCTATATTCTGTTGCTATTTCGTTGTAATTCCATTGTCAATGATATGCAGGAACCTCCCGCAAAATTTGTAACAGACTAAAATTCAATTGTAATTTCATTACAAAATCGCTTCCTAGTGAGTTCTTTTATTTTCAGATTAGCAACAAAGCCGTTGCCATTTCAATTCTGCTGTAATTTTTTTTATTTTCAGATTAGCAACGAAATAAATTTGGTTATAAATTCATTGTAAGCTAATAAAAAAAAATATAATTCCTTTAACCAACTATTAGCAACGAAAATTGAATTCATTGTAAATCCGTTGCTATATTCTATTGCTAAAACATTGCAATTCTGTTGCCAATGATACGTAGGAACCTTCCATAGAATTTAGCAACTATTTTTATATCCATTTTTATTCCATTACAAAATTTTCATATCTAATCCATTGCAAGTTTGTTATAAATTTATTTTTTCAAAATTAACAATGAATTTAGTATTTCATTGTAAATCTATTGCCGATTAACAACGGATTAGAAATAGGTTCTGTCCGTTGTAAAATTTTTGTTGTTAAATCATATATTTCTTATAGTATCGGATTCGATTATAGAAAGAATGGATCATTTTTATTTCTCTCTAGAATAAAAATCAGAATGAAACTCCTTCCAACCAAGTAGTTGGAATGGGAGTCATCCATTCCGATTCTCATTCCAGACCTTAATTACCCCTAACCAAGCACCCCCTAAATATATTACAAAGATTGCCATGATTTTTTTTTTGGAAGAGGGAGATAGCTGTAATTTGGATTATGAAAAGGACTCTTGCAATTGGCATCAAAGTGGACTTTATTTGTATTTGAATTATAACTAGAAAGTAATCTTAATTTAGTTTTTTTCTTTTAAAATTAGAGTTTCTAAAAATGGTTTCCATTTTATTTTTTTAAAAAATATATATAATAGAACACCTAATTTTGGATTTGGGTTCCGATGATGTAGCGGAAGGGCTAGGTGTTTAATTTTTTTTTTCAAAACACCTGACGCATCGGAAACCCTAATACCCAAAAACCCTTGATTATAACAATCAAAGTACAATTAAATTAAACTTAATAAGGAGAATATCTATAGTGCTAATCTAAATTTTTATGAGGCATCCAAATGTTTGTCCTTCAATGGTGATCCGCATGAAAATTGGATCAAAGATAGTGCTCTTCCTTCACCTTGTTTCAAGAGTTCTAGCCCCTAGAACTTGACTAACCATCAGTCGATCAGACCTTTCTTCAGAGTTGAGTCTGAATCTCTCAAAACCATCCACTGAACCTGACCACCTTCTTCTGGACCTCTTAAACCCTTAGAGCTATTAGGAATAGACTTGTCTTAAAAGAACAAGCCTTTGTTCTAAACCCTAGAGTTGTAAGAGAGGGAGAGAGGGAGTGGATAAGGGATGTAAGAATTGAATGATCAATTCATCTGCTATCCCCTATTTATAGCACCAGATGGGGTACCAACAAAGAAGACATAGCTTATCTAGAAAGCCATATAAGGCTCTCGTATCACTTATTTGAGAGTTTTCAAACAGAAGGACTCATTAGGGTGTGATATGTCGACTACTTCCCTCTTATGCACTCACACCCAGAAAGAGATGCAATTGGCTTCTCTTCTATTTTCAGATTAGTGTGAAACTTTGCCACGTATTCCTTGATTCAAATGGAAAGGCAATCAACAAGGGACTCCCCATTTGGATAGAAATTTAAACAACAGAAGGACTCTTCATCACGGAGAGACGCGCGAGTCCTTCCTCTGTCGTGCGTGCGCACGACCAGTTAAAGGGCATCAAAAGCAACACTTCATTACATGATAATTTTTCATATTTATCACACATAATTAGCATTTAAATTTAATCTTTATCAAAAAAAATACCAGATAATAGCATCGCCTAAGACTCCTTAAAACAGAAGGAGTCTTCGCATCTCTTCGCGCATCTAAAAGACCTCTCGCGCACGCGGCATGGTTCTAGAAAAAATTCCACACACAATCCAAAGGATTTTTCATACTATAAAAGGCATGCAAGGTGGTTAAGATTTTGATCTAATGCTATATGAGCCAAAGACCCAAAGCAGAAGGACTTTTGATCCTTCTGCAAGGCAAAACCAAAGAGCACATGCGCTCTTCTTAAAATTATGCCAAGAGTCCTTAATAAAAGGGACTCTTGATTTTTGGCATTAACATGAAATGTGGCATCCCTTTTTGAGCTGCCTCCAGGTGGCACGACCTAACTCAATTGCTCACCAAATTAAATTAGCAAATTAGCAAGGTATGAGATCAAATTGATCTCCCAAGGAGCTAGGATTTTCACACGTGCTAGCATGCTTATTGGGAACCCTGATTGGATCTAAAATTCTAATCAACCTTATTAAAAGGATCTTTGACCAATTTTCTTATGTATGTGACCTATTGAGTTCCACATTTAGCCAGTAGTAGGTCCGGATGTAAGTTGATCGAATTTGATTAGATTCTAATCTAATCGATTTAGGTCCAATCGAGCTAATCCGAATTCAATAATTAGAATCCTTTCTAATTGACGATCAAATTAAACTCTTTAATTCGATCAAACCTACGAGTCAAGAATGATGTCTAGCAACATATCATGACTATCCAAAAGATATAAAATTTGATAGAAATATCAAATATATCCTTCAATGGTAAGTTATCGTGCAATTCAATTCTTCGATCATTCCTGCATCCCAAATATGTTCATGAGTATAAAATTACGTCAAACTCAAACATATATTTATATCGATTCTTGATTAATCAATGATGACTTCGATGATGAAGTATTACAAACTCTTTCTAATCTTCTTCCAGCTTTTGGTCAAAAAATTCTTTCTGAGTCATCTAGAGATGAGAATTTATAGGAGGTGATCTCCTCTTACTAAGAGTGATTGATTTCATGTTGATCTACTTATAACTTTTATACATACTCCACCATATCTAAAACATCCCGTACATATCTTAATACCATGTCTGGATATCAATCAAAATATGAATTCATGTGCACAAGATTCTATGTGATCTCAGGTCTAAGGATCACATGCACAAATTCCACTTAGAAAACTATCTTTGACATGCAATTAAGGCTTCTATAAGATGTTCTCTGTCATCAAGTCAATTCAGTGGATTCATTTCTAAATAAACACCCACATTCTTGTATTAGTGTTCCACACACAAGTGGCTAGTGAGATCTGCCACCCTCTCCATCAAGTATATATATGATGTGCTAGTCTATCTGAAATATTGATTTTTGACTCAATGCTCCTACGATCAGAAATATTTAAGATTAGGATTTTAAGATTTTAAGTTTCACTGATATGACTCATTCATGTCTTCCAAAATCATTATCCTAATCTTAGGGGTTCATCATAATCTTAAACTTAATAAGATGCAGCTAAAATAATGAATCAATGTCTCATTTTATTATCAAATAATAAATATCATTACATGAGTTGAAAAATTATAAAGAAAAATCTCATCGCAACATATTTGCGATTGGCATTTATGATACTCTTCTTTCAATCTTTCACTTGCACTAAAGTCAATCATCTTTGTATTTCAATTTCATACAATCAAGATAGTGATCAAATAGATGCTGTGGTATGGTCTTAGTGAATAGATCTGTTGTTGGTGAACTTAGGCGATTTCATGTATGTATTTCAAAATTTTTTCGAATAAATTACAGAAGAAGATAATTAGAGTAATCAAATTAATCTAACATGCATATGATCTAATCATCAAATCAACCTACTCTACGATCTATAACATGATATGTTATCTATAAAATCTAAAATAATCATATGATAAAATCTGCATGCATGGATGTAAGCAGTAGATCACATCTACTTCTAATCTGAGTTCAGAACACGATATCTGAATGCCGATCGATGATCACCACTATTGAGAGATATGGTAAAGATGATCTTTACTGGTTGCTCATAGTCGCACACGTATCAGGCCTCTACGGGAAGTCCACTCGATGCCCCGATCTGATCGGTCTTCTCAGAAGTGCTTGCTCGCGCGAAGACCTTCTTCTTGACTGATCTGGATCTCTTCTTCAAATCTATGAAATTTTTTCAGAGGCTGAAGATGGATTTTTGGAGAAGATGAAGAGGTAGAAGAAAGATAAAAAAAAATATTTTCTCTCTTACTTTTTTTTCTTCCCAAAATCTTAGGATCAAACCCTAGAATTCTAGGTTTTGCACACACCCAAAGAGAGAGGACTCTCCTCACTTTTTCTCACGCCAAGATCCATGCCCCAAAACCCCTCAATATGGAGAAGTCCTTCTCTAATCTTTTACACATACCAAAGTGAGAAATAGACTCCTTTTCATTGGTGTGTAATAGGGTTGAGTGAAGAGTCCAAGAGATCTTGGACTCTTCTAAGAGATGTCACACCCTCCCCCAATTCTATGCCAAAATATATCCAAAAAAAATATGGGATGCCCCTTTCCATATTTTCTCATGGTAAATTAATTCTCCAACTAATTTTTTATAAAAAATCTCCTCAAAATATCGCACACATAAGGAGGAAAAAAATAAGTTGGCAGCAAAGTTTTGTAGATGATGTCAAACATTATCTATATGGTATCCAATTCAAATCAGATTTGAACATACCAAATAAAATCAGATTTTAACCAAATTTGGATGTGAGATCAAAAAGGGAAAGAACTCTTTGGCATGAAAAAATCTAATGCAACACAATTTTGTGTGTGAGGAAGAATGGCATGCAAAGTTTGGTGCGCAAGGGAGGAAGAGTCCATTCTCTTATGGACTCTTTGTTTCCTTATTTGAATCCAAATCAAATCACATCAAGTTTTGCCCAAATAAAATAGATAAAATATAGTCTAATTAGATTTATAAATTTTTAATCAAATTTTAATCAAATTAAAAATTGATTGAACCAAAGTCTTGATCAAATCAGGGATAATTCTTCTTTAGCAATTAGGTCATCTCATAACCTAATCGAGTCAAACCTAATTGAATCTAATTCAATTAGATTTTATTTAATCCTCTTTGCTCAATCAAATTAAGCTAATCAGTAATCTAATTACTAATTAATTCTTTACTAATTTACTAACACTTGGTGAATAAATTTATTGTAACTTTTGTATAAGGTTAACCATCAATCAAATTGATGATTAAGCCCTTGAACGATTCTCAATTATTGATCAGCCACATGATCAGTCAGAAACTTCTTTTGAATGTGACCCCATATGTTCGAACCTAAATTGATAGCATAGGAATAAATTTTTGAACCAATCGATGTAACCATCTAGCAATTGTGGTCCGATGTCCGGATAGGTCGAATGATGGCGAAGCAACATTCAAGAATCTATTGACGTATGATTACTATATAATTCATCCTTTTGATCTTAATGCTCGAGGATGACCTACGATTTAACTGTCAATCCTACATAAGTCATCCATATTATATTTTAATCTTTTAAATCTATTATATGGATTATTCAGATCTAGATTTTGCTAAATTGAAATACATTGATACATTAACTCCTACTAATTTGGAGAGGTCAATCTCATCTTGACTCATGCACCAACTTGACAAGTACTTGACTATATCCAAAAATTTTTCATTACTGAATTAGAAACTCAGTTAGTTCAACACTAAAATACAGTAAGTTGCTTGTAAGTTACCATAGTAATCTCAGGTTGGAGGGAATATATACCCATATCCTTCGCGAGCTATCTTTGACAGTAGAGTACTCTGCAGTTGGTCATGTTCAGTGACAATATACTCTTATATCTCACCTGCATGTCATACCAATATCTCCACACTATTTGGTTATGAGGATAACTAACGTATATGGCACACAACGACCTATACTTGTTGTCTCTATCATCTTAGTAATCGCATATCGTATGGTCGCGAACCAATTTAAGGATTACGTGATAAATCTTTCTTTATCGATCAAAATAGTCCTAAGGACTTCATCACAACATAGAAATTCGTTAGAAGATATAACCTTATGATAAAAAAGATCAAATAATTTTTATTATTTATCAATTCATATATATTTATAATTAGCATAATCGTTAAACGATTGGCTTTAGGATACATTTTTCAACAACATTCACTTGGATTAAAGCCAATCAGTATAGTATCATATACCCATCTTCGATTTATCATCTCAGAACTCCTAGATACCGAGGTCTTAGTAAATGGATTGGTCAGGTTCTCCTTTCTGTCGATCTTCTAAAGATTGACGTCATTTTAACAGATTTTTTGAATAAGGTGGTAGCGATAAAAATTGCTTGGTAAGCTAATGGGACTCGGCTCCTTGGCATGAGCTCTGACTTCGGTGCTGTACAATATAGCAGAACCATCATCGGTGCGTGCCACTTAGCTTGTCAGTGAACCTGTACAATCATATAATTTCTTTGCAAACATCAGATGCTGCAATGCATTCAGTCTCGTAATTGAATTTGACTATAATTTTCTGCTTGGAACTTTTTCAGCAGATTGCTCCATTATTTAGAGTAAGAATTTATTTCGACACGTTCTTGCTATTATTATGTCCAACTAAAAATTTGAGTCATACTCTATAAGTTTTAAGTCAGATTCTCCATAACCAAATCACCGGTCCTTAGTACTTCTCAAATACCTAAGGATGTGAAGTGAATTTCAGTGCAGGGGTAAAACGATAATTTTAAAACTTTTTCAAAATTATAATTTTACAGCAGAAATTATTAATTAATCTAATTAATTAACATATATTAACCCTACATAAGGATCTAAATATGATATATATAGCATGTATTTAAATTTAAAATTTTGAATTCTACAGTAAACGTTTTACTGTTATGTATTCAAAACACATTATCTTTGTGCAGGTAGTCGATCGCTGTAATTTGATCACCGTTGGGAAGGTCTGATCATCGTAATACAGCCACACAGTATGTCTGGCCTCTGTGGATCATCCACACGAAGCTTTCGATCTGATCGGCTCCTCACGAATGCTAGTTCATTGCAGAATCCTTTCGATGGCCAATGTTGATCAAACTCCTTTGATCGGTGTCTGCCGACTCCTCGGATGCTTCAGATCATCAGAAAAAGAACTTGAGAGATTGATGAAGCTCTCCCTGAAGTTTGGTGGGCTCACGACACTCGTAGCTCACCTTCTCACTTCCCAAACCCTAGACAGAAATCTTAGGGTACTCACAAAAGACCCTGCGCCTTTTCTCTCTTCTTTTCTTTTCTTTTCTTTTCTCACGTAGAAGGCCTTTCTCACGCCACCCTTTCTCTCTCAGATCAAATATTCGCACACTCCACCTTCTCTTTCTTTTTAAAACAGTGCAAGACCGCATCTTTACAGCATTTTCACCACGTGAGAGGATAAAGCTAGGTGGTTGCTCACTTGAATTCAAATCGAATTTGAATTCAAATGCCAACCAACCAATTTTTATTCACTCAAGGCATGAGAAGAGAAGGGGTGTGGGTTCTTTGTGCGTGAAGAATTTATAAGAATTTATACGAGAAACTTTTTTTCATGTAGAGAATGGGGCACATAAAAGGATAAGGTGGCGCATGGATTAGTTGCCCATTCAAATTCAAACATTATTTGAATTTGAATAGCCAACCAACCTTATCATTATCCATACAAGTGGTGCACAAGGGAGGGCGTGGGAAGGCTTCTGCATGGGAGAAAATTCATGAGAACTTGTTTCTCATGAATTCAAATAGGCACAGGTGGGTGAGGTGGTGTAGGGAGATAAGTCAAAGGTGGTTTGAAATTTTAAACCAATCTAATTGAACCAACTTTATCAAAATAGATTAGGCACAATTAGACTAAGTTAAACCCAACACAATTAGGCTTAATTAGGCTCAATAAAATTTTAATCAAATCAGGAATTAACTAAGCCTAACCCTTGATCAGATCAGGGACCAAACCACCTCGGTGATTAGGTCAACTCTTAACCTAATCGGATCAAACCCAACTGAATCCAATTCAATTGGACTTAATCCAAAAATAATTATTCAATCAAATTGAGTTAATTAGCAATCAAATCACTAATTAAATCTCTCATAAATACTGAGTTCAAATCCGATGGGCAATCGGACATCAAAGTCCATCGATATGAAATCCTGATCGAAGAGTCCCAAACCAGTGGGACTCTTGACCCCGGTACCCAAAATGTACGGAACTCATGATCAAAGAATCCTGATTCTCGATCACAGAGTTCAAGACACATAGGACTCAAAGTCCTCGAGCATTAGGACTCTTAGTCGAAGAGTCCCAGTCCAGTGGGACTCTTCACCAGCCATCAGATTAGATAGGAACCTCTAATGTGTGTGACCCTGCAGGTTCGAACCTAAGCCGGTAGCACAAGAACCAATTCCTGTATTAATCAAAATGACCATCTAGCAATGGTACCCGACGTCCGGATAGGTCGAATAGTCGCAATTGTAACATTCAGAACCTACGCGAATATGGTTACTGTATAATTTATCCCTTTTGATCCCTGTGTATAGGATGACTCAGGGTTAAACTGTCAACCCTGATCAGATCATCCGAATCATGCTTAACTCAAACAGTCCTGTGACTCCTCACTAGGACTACCCTGGTCAAGATTTTGCTAAACTGAAACACGACTGTACACAGCTCCTTAAACTGGAGTGGTCAAACCCATCTTGACACATGCACCGACAAGTCAAGTACTTGACTACACCCAGCAGCCTTCCATCACTGAATTAGAAATTTAGGTAGTCCAGTGCCTAAGTGCAGTGAGTTGCTTGCAAGTCACTGTGGCAGTCTCAGGTCGGAGGGATAGTTATACCCATATCCCATCGGAGCAAATCTTGACAGCAGAAAAAGCTCCAGAGTCGGTCACGTTCAATACAGATGTACCCTTATATCTCACCTGTATGCCATACCAGTGTCTCCACACTCCTTGATTAAGAGGACAACCAACCCATATGGCATACAACGACCTATGCTTGATAAACATTGTTGTCTTTGGTAACAACGTATCATTTGGTCGCGAACAGATTTAAGGACTCAACGACAAATCCTCCTTTGTCGAGTCTAAATAGTCCTAAGGACTTCACCACAACACAGGAGTTCATTAGAAGATGAAATAATTTGTGATGAAAAATATCAAAATAATTTTTATTAATTTATAATTCATATACTAATATAAGAAAGAGCACAACCGTCAACAGGCTGACGATTGGCTTTGGAATACTATTCCCAACAATCTCTCACTTGGCCTAAAGCCAATCGGTGCAGTATCTAATACCCATCTTCAACTTGAAGTCGTCGAACTCCTTCACCGTAATGGCTTTAGTGAATGGGTCGGTCAGGTTCTCCTTCCCGTCAATCTTCTGAAGGTCGACGTCACCTCTATCCATGATTTTCCAGATAAGATGGTAGCGGCGTAGAATATGTTTCGTCCGCTGGTGTGCCTTTGGTTCCTTCACTTGAGCAATGGCTCCAGAGCTGTCACAGTAGAGCAGAACTGGACCAACAAGGGAGGGTGCTACTCCGAGCTCGATGAGAAATTTTCTCAGCCACACTGCTTCTTTGACAGTATTTGATGCAGCGACATACTCTGCCTCGCAAACTGAATCAGCCACAGTGTGCTGTTTGAAACTCTTCCAGCAAACAGCCCCACCATTAAGGGTAAAAATAAATTCTGACACACTCTTGCTGTCATCATGATCAGACTGAAAATTAGAGTCTATAAACTCTATAAGTCTCAAGTCCGATTCACCATAAACAAGCCACTGGTCCTTAGTATTTCTTAAATATTTCAAGATGATTTTAACAACCTTCCAGTGATTCTCTCCTGGATCAGATTGGTATCTACTCACTATCCCTAGTGAGTATGCCACATCTGGTCGTGTATATATTATGGCGTACATGATAGATTTCACTACCGAAGCATATGAAATTCTATCCATACGCTCTCTCTCTTGAGGTGTTGTCGGACAATTTCTCTTCGAGAGAGAAATTCCATGGCCTATCGGTAGATAGCCTTTCTTGAAATTCTCCATGCTGAACCTCTTCAGTATAGTATCAATGTACGTGGACTAGGATAAGCCAAGCAACCTTTTAGATCTATCTCTATAGATCCTCATCCCTAGGATGTAGGAAGCTTCTTCCAGATCCTTCATGGAGAACTGTGACGATAGCCAAATCTTTATTCTCTGTAATGCAGGGACATCATTCTCGATTAAGAGAATATCATTCACATACAATACAAGAAATACCACTACTGGACAATTAGCCCACTTATAAATGCAGGGCTCTTCTCCGTTCTTAATGAAGCCATACGTTTTGATCGTCCTATCAAAACGTATATTCTAACTCCGGGATGCCTGCTTAAGTCCATAAATGGACCTCTGTAGCCTGCACACCTTAGACTCATCTGTGGATGTGAACCCTTCAGGTTGTATCATATACACCTCTTCGTCCAGCTCTCCGTTTAGGAAAGCTGTCTTCACATCCATCTGCCAGATTTCATAGTCCAGATGGGCAGCTATCGCAAGCATAATCCGAATGGATTTGAGCATTGCCATAGGAGAAAATATCTCGTCATAGTCTATACTATAACGTTGACGATATCCCTTGGCAACCAGATGGGCTTTATAGGTCTCCACCTTTCCATCTGCATCCCTCTTCCTCTTGAAGACCCACTTACACCCAATGGATTTTACTCCTTCGGGTGGATCAACCAATGTCCACACATCATTGACCTTCATGGACTCCATTTCGGATTTCATGGCCTCTAGCCATTTCTTAGAGTCAGGTCTTTGCATTGCATCTATGTAGGTGATCGGATCCTCATCATTTTCATCAAGTTCGACAGGATCGCCGTCCCGGATCAAGAAACTATAATATCTGTCCGGTTGATGTGGTACTCTACCAGACCGTCTTAAGGATGCAGGAACAATGAGCTCTGAATTTGATCTAACCAAATCCAGTTCAGGTTCAGCAACTTGTGTCATTTTTTTCACCTACCGAACTTTCTCAAGTTCGACCTTAGAGGCAACAGTCCCTTCACCAAGGAACTCTTTTTTCAAAAAGATTGCCTTAAGGCTGACAAACACCTTTTGCTCATCAGCTAGGTAGAAATAATACCCTTTGATCTCTTTTGGATACCCTATGAAATAACACTTGTCAGACCTAGGTCCAAGCTTATCCGTAATTAAACGTTTAACATAAGCCAGACACCTCCAAATCCTAAGGTGCGAGAGTATTGGCTTACGTCCTATCCATATCTCATATGGCATTTTGGTTACAGACTTACTCAAAATCCTATTTAGAAGGTAACAAGTCGATTCGAGCGCATATCCCCAGAGGGAGATCGGTAGACCAGCAAACCCCATCATGGATCGAACCATATCCAACAAGGTCCGATTTCTCCTTTCAGACACACCATTATACTGTGGTGTTCCAGGAGGAGTCCACTGAAAGAGAATCCCATTCTCCCCAAGATATGTCAGAAACTCATTAGAAAGGTATTCACCTCCTCGATCAGATCGAAGAGTTTTAATATACTTCTCAATTTATTTTTCTACCTCATTTCAGAATAGTTTGAACATTTTAAATGACTCCGACTTATGCTTCATTAAGTAGACATCTCCATACCTCGATAGGTCGTCTGTGAAGGTTATGAAGTAGAAATATCCACCTCTTGCACTTGAGCTCATGGGTCCACATACATCAGAATATACCAGACCTAAGAGTTCACTGGCTCGCTCATCTTTTTCAATAAAAAGTGACTTGGTCATCTTTTCAAGAAGATAGGACTCATAGGTTGGAAGTGATTCACAATCATCAACTTCAAAAATTTCTTCTTGAGCCAACCTGTTTATCCTGTTCTTATTGATATGACCTAGCCTACAGTGCCAAAGGTAGACTTCTGACATATTATCCATTCTAGGACGTTTACCGAAGGTTTAAACTACATTAACAGGCTGTGATAGTAAGTAAATTTCATTATTTAGTTGTCCAACAAACATTGTAACACCATTCAAAATGATATTGCAAACATTTCTTTTTATTAAAAATTCATAACTGTACATGGCCAAAAAGTCTATAGAAATAATATTTAATAAAAAATTTAGACAATAGTGACATTCACTCAGAATTATATTACGAGAGTTGATTACAAGGTTCATGATTCCTAAAGCTAGAACTAGAACTTTGCTTCCATCTCCAATGTTCAGGAACCTCTCGCCTTCATCAAATCTCCTACTAACCTGTAGACCCTGCATCGAATTACAGATATGATAAGGGCTTTCAATATCCAATACCTAGGTAGTAGTATCACAAATGAAAAAATTGCAAGGTGTTATCATATAATTACCTTGCTTCTTCTTCAGCCTGTTCGGGTCCAGGGAGGTAATGTATAGAGGACAGTTCCTCTTCCAGTGCCCCTGCTTCTTGCAAAAGAAGCACTCCGTCTGGCTCTGGTCAAGCTTGCACTTCTTGGTCTGATCCTGTGCAGACGTCCCTGCATGCGGCTGCACCTTCTTATTCTTCTTCTTGTTCTTCTTTCCTTTCTTAAAGGGTCGACGACCAGAAGAAGACCCTCCCACAACATTCATCGACTCCTTATAGAGCTGGTGGTCCTTCTCAAAGTTCTGCAGCAACCTCAACAAGCCGTGGTAGTTCACTGCAGGTTTTGTCATCCGAAAATGAGTAAGAAAGGGGAGGAAGGACTTGGGCAAAGAATTAAGGATCGCATCCTTACCGAGCTGCTCATGCAAGGAAAAGTCCAGTTTACTTAGACGCTCAATCATTTCGATCATGTGCAGTATATGATCAGTGACTGAGGCTCCATCCCTCATCCAAGCATTGAAAATGGTACAACTAATTTTATGCCTTTCAACATCGTCAGGCGTGCCAAAGGAGTCGTTCAACATTTGAAGCATTTTCTACGGCTGGACGTTCTCGAACCTGCAGCTGAACTAATCATTCATTGCCGCCAGCATTATGCACCGAATGGTGGTGCGGTTGTTGAGCCACTTTTGATAAGCATCTCGGACCGTCCCTTTAGAGTTCGAGGCTGGCTCCTCAGGTGCCGGATCTGTTACTACATAAAGGATCCGTTCATGCTCAAAGACGATTTTCAATTTTCGATACCAGCTATCGAAATTAGATCCCATGAGCTTGTCATTATCTAATAATGACTGGAGCGATAGGATAGTGGCCATAGCTGCATAAAAGAAAATCAGACCTTTATTAGTATATAAATTATTAATACTAAAGACTTGGACTTTAGTCTAAAATTTCTTTCAGTATTTTTATGAACTGATAGCCTCAACCTTCAATTCGAGGAATTACTTTAATTTCTTAGTGGGTACTAGAATCTACACAGACTACACACGAGCCCAACTTTGGCTGGTCAATCTATGTGCATCTATGGGTAGGTTCATAACCAGTTATTTCTCTAAACAACTTCTAGTAATTAATTTTTGTCCCAGAACCTAATCAGTAGGCTTTGGCCTCCACTGAAAAGATCTGGTTAGGACCAACCATTAACATGACTTAATTTGGTGAATCTGACCAATAAATGATCAGGCCCGACTTTGGCCGGCCAACCTAACTACCATCAGAAAGACTCAACCAAATGATCATATTATGAATGATAATTCTATTTGTCAATAAGCACCAGACCTTTGGGCCTCCAGTGATTATTAAACTAATGGACTCATTATCACTCACTTAATGGGAGGCTATGACTTAGTTATCACTATAACTTAATCATTTTTAGGGACCTAATAATTTTTGAGAATTTTATTAAAGGATAGAAGAGAAAAAATTAACCAGCCAATTTCAATCCTCCCACTAACTTCATCAAGTTAGATTAAAAAAGATTTAATTAAAGCCGACATTAGGAGCACCTAAATCAGTCACACTGATTTACCTAATGACATGGGTGAGCCCTAATCACCAAGTGATTTAATCAAAATCTAACTCACCAGGTTGGCTAGGTAAGTGAGATCAGTGGAAGGGATATGCCATTAACTCGTCAAAGATCGAATCAATGCGAGTAGCTCCCAGTTAAAAACCACTGGTCAGACTGCCGAACTTACCTTAGACACCAACCGGTTCATTAGTTTTAATTTGATCAACTTAGTAAATAGGGTTCCACTGCGTAGCCATGAGTTAAGTCTATTTTGGTCTAGTTAAAGACATGGACCCATTCAACTACAATTATTGGAGTTGAGTCTAGAGTGTCTTCGACCTAATCTAATTCAACTTTTGATTAGATTTGATCTTACTCTAATTTAGTCCATTTCTTTAAGCTAACCTTAGGTCTAACCCAATTATGGACCTAATCCATCTAATCCATTGACCCACAAGTTTATGCAATTGTCTTAGGTCTTAATTCATAATTCTAGACCAACTAGACAACGCTTAATTCTTTTAATTAAGTATTTGGACTGATGGGTTAGGGTTTGGCATTTCAAAAATAATTTTTAAATTTGAAAAATTTTTATTTTCTGTTCACCAAATGTGTTGACTCATTTCACAAACTGATCAGCACATTTCATAAACAGCAATTCTATTGCTAATTACATAACAGAAAATAACTCAATCAAAATAAATCATGAATATTCCTTTAGATCTAATATAACACATTCATGATAAATTTTATGATTGAACCTTTACAATTAAGTCCTTTCGCTGCTTCGTCTGTATGAGATATAATCGCTCGGTACCCCTACCGCCATAGGAAAACCCCATCGAATGGGAGGAGAGGGCCTTTAAACCCTACTTTTCTCCTATGACCGGACGACCATGGCAACCAACCCAATTAGACTACTTGCTACTTGGATCAAGTATATCTAAATATACCAATTTTAAAATTTAAATTTTAAATTTTAAATTTCAAATTTCAAACAAATTTCAAATTTCAAATTTCAAACAAATTTCAAATTTCAAATTTTTGAATTTCAAATTTTGCATTTTAAATTTTGAATATCAAATTTGAAATTTCAAATAAATTTTAAATTTTAAAATTTAAATTTAAACTTTTAGATTACTACTTAATCTACGCATACAAATGTATATCATATTTTAGAACCTGCTCTGATACCATTTGAAGTGAATTTCAGTGCAGGGGTAAAACAGTAATTTTAAAATTTTTTAAAATTATAATTTTATCATGGAAATTATTAATTAATCTAATTACTTAACATGTATTAATCTTACACAAGGATCTAAATATGATATATATAGCATGTATTTAAATTTAAAATTTTGAATTCTATAGTAAATGTTTTACTGTTATGTGTTCAGAACACATTATCTTCGTGTAGGTAGTCGATCGCTGTAATCTGATCATCGTCGGGAAGGTCTGATCATCTCAATGCAGTTACACAGTATGTCTGGCCTCTGTGGATCGTCCATACGAAGCTTCCGATCTGATCGGCTCCTCACAAATGCTAGTTCGTTGCAGAACTCTTTCGATGGTTGATGCTGATCGAACTCCTTCGATCGGTGTCTGCCGACTCCTCGGATGCTCCAGATCATCAGCAAAGAAATTTGAAAGATTGATGAAGCTATCTCTAAAGTTTGGTGGGCTCACGACACTCGTAGCTCACCTTCTCACTTCTCGAACCCTAGGCAGAAACCCTAGGGTACTCACAAAAGACCCTACGCCCTTTCTCTCTTCTTCTCTTTTCTTTTCTTTTTTTTTCTTTTCTCATGCAGAAGGCCTTTCTCATGCCACCCTTTCTCTCTCGGATCAGATATTCGCACGCCCCACCTCTTTCTTTTTAAAACGGTGCAAGACCGCGTCTTTACAGCGTTTTCATCGTGTGAGAGGATAAAGCTAGGTGGTTGCTCACTTGAATTCATATGGAATTTGAATTCAAATACCAACCAACCAATCTTTATCCACTCAAGACATAAGAAGAGAAGGGGCGTGGGTTCTTTGTGCGTGGAGAATTTATACGAGAAACTTTTTCTCGTGTAGAGAATGGGGTGCATAAAAGGATAAGGTGGCGCATGGATTAGTTGCCCATTCAAATTCAAACATTATTTGAATTTGAATGGCCAACCAACCTTATCATTATCCACACAAGTGGCGCACAAGGGAGGGCGTGGGAAGGCTTCTGCATGGGAGAAAATTCACGAGAACTTATTTCTCATGAATTCAAATAGGCACAGGTGGGTGAGGTGGCGTAGGGAGATAAGTCAAAGGTGGTTTAAAATTTTAAACCAATCTAATTGAACCAACTTTATCAAAATAGGTTAGGCACAATTAGACTAAGTTAAACCCAACACAATTAGGCTTAATTAGGCTCAATAAAATTTTAATCAAATCAGGAATTGACTAAGCCCAACCCTTGATCAGATCAGGGACCAAACAACCTCGACGATTAGGTCAACTCTTAACCTAATCGGATCAAACCCAACTGAATCCAATTCAATTAGACTTGATCCAAAAATAATTATTTAATCAAATTAAGTTAATAATGATCAAATCACTAATTAAATCTCTCATAAATATTGAGTCCAAATTCGATGGGCAATCGAACATCAAAGTCCATCGATATGAAACCCTGATCGAAGAGTCCCAAACCAGTGAGACTCTTGACCCCGATATCTAAAATGTATGAAACTCATGATCAGAGAATCCTGATTCTCGATCATAGAGTTTCAGACACATAGGACTCAGAGTCTCCGAGCATTAGGACTCTTGGTCGAAGAGTCCCAGTCCAGTGGGACTCTTCACCAGCCATCAGATCAGATAGGAACCTCTAATGTGTATGACCCCACAGATTCGAACCTAAGCCATTAGCACAAGAACCAATTTATGTATTAATCGAAGTGACCATCTAGCAATGATACCCGACATCCGGATAGTTCGAATAGTCGTAATCGCAACATTCAGAACCTACGTGAATATGGTTACTGTATAATTCATCCCTTTTGATCCCTGTGTATAGGATGACTCAGGGTTAAACTGTCAACCCTGATCAGATCATCCGAATCATGCTCAACTCAAACAGTCCTGTGACTCCTCACTAGGACTACCCTGACCAAGATTTTGCTAAATTGAAACACGACTGTACACAGCTCCTTAAACTGAAGTGGTCAATCCCATCTTGACACACGTACCGACAAGTCAAGTACTTGACTACACCTAGCAGCCTTCCATCACTGAATTAGAAATTCAGGTAGTCTAGTGCTTAAGTACAGTGAGTTGCTTGCAAGTCACTGTGGCAGTCTCACGTCGGAGGGACGGTTATACCCATATCCTATCGGAGCAAATCTTGACAGCAGAAAAAACCTGGAGTCGGTCATGTTCAGTGCAAATGTACCCTTACATCTCATCTGTATGCCATACCAGTGTCTCTACACTCTTTAGTTAAGAGGACAACCAACCCATATGGCATACAACGATCTATGCTTGATAAACGTTGTTGTCTTTGGTAACAACGTATCATTTGGTCGCGAATAGATTTAAGGACTAAACGACAAATCCTCCTTTGTCGAGTCTAAATAGTCCTAAGGAATTCACCACAACACAGGAGTTCATTAGAAGATGAAACAATTTATGATGAAAAATACTAAAATAACTTTTATTAATTTATAATTCATATACTAATACAAGAAAGAGCACAACTGTCAACAGACTGACGATTGACTTTGGGACACTATTCCCAACGGGATGACCTTCCAGTGATTCTCATATGGATCTTGTAGATATCCACTCACTATCCTAGTGAGTATACCATATCCGGTCTCATACATAATATACATGATAGAATAAATTTTACTCATAAACACCATATATATGCTAGACTGAAAAAATTCAAGCAGCTTCTTAGATCTATCTCTATAGATCTTGATCCCTAGGATGAGAGATATTTTTTCAAAATCCTTTATGGAGAATTATGATAATAGAGAAACTTTTATTTCTTGTAATATAGAGAATGTCATTTCTAATTAAGAAAATTTTATTCACATATAAAATAAGAAATATACTTTGTTGGTGCAAAAATCCGCTTGCGCCGGAGAAGCTGGAGTCGGGGAAGCCGCGGTCGTCGTCGGGACCTGCAAGGGAAGTCTAAACCAGAGGTGGGGTTGCTCCGGCAAGACCCTCCGACGCTCAAGTCAGTTTTCTGCCTCAACAAGAATGGAGTGCTCGAACGGAGAATTTAGCAGAGTTTTGAGATAAGGAAGAATGAGCATAAAGAATAACGTATCTGAATCCCCTTTTTATAGGCGGAGGAGGCAACGGATTGATGGCGACGTTCGTAACCGCCTGGTAGTGGGCCGCCCATGGTCAGGGGAATTGATTGCGGAAGATAGTGGAGCGGACACGTGGCCATTACCTCGGCCCGCCACGTGGAATCTGTTATGAGGGGTGGAGCAGCGTCCATTGTCAGCGGATAGGAGAATCGCATGGTATCCGTCGCAGGAGGTGGAGCAGGTTCGTGGCCGTTACTGTGGCCTGCCAGGGGATAGTGGAGCTGTGCGGAGTCCGCCATAGGAAGTGGAGCAGGGCGGCTATGGTTAATACGGCCTGTCAGAGAATGATGGTACTGTGCGGAGTCTGCCACAGGAAGTGGGGCAGGGTCGTTGCCGTTTTGAGGGCCTATCAGGGGGCGCGGATCTGTCGATTGAAGCTCGGCAACGGTCGGAGCCCGGTTTCTGTTGGGGTCCGGGTAAGGTCCTCCTGGCGGTAGGGGTCGTGGGCGGAGCCCGACTCCCGGGGGAGTCCGGGCGGAGCCCGACTCCCGGGGGAGTCCGGGCGGAACTGTTCTGACGTTGGCGGTGGAGCCCGGCTCCCGTAGGAGTCCGGGCGGAGCTGCACTTGCTGTCGGCGGTGGAGCCCGGCTCCCGTAGGAGTCCGGGCGGAGCTGCACTTGCTGTCGGCGGTGGAGCCCGGCTCCCGTAGGAGTCCGGGCGGAGCTGCACTGCAATCAAAGTTAAGGGTGAAGTCCGGCTCTGGTAGGAGTCCGGATGGAGCTTACCATCGGTTGATACTGAGAGCGGAGCCCGGCTCCCGTAGGAGTCCGGGCGGAGCTGTTCTGATGTTGGCGATGGAGCCCGGCTCCCGTAGGAGTCCAGA
The DNA here is from genome assembly GCF_000442705.2 of Elaeis guineensis. Lineage (NCBI taxonomy): Eukaryota > Viridiplantae > Streptophyta > Magnoliopsida > Arecales > Arecaceae > Elaeis > Elaeis guineensis. Next base: position 22,598,485 of record NC_026000.2, read on the forward strand.
CGGAGCTGCGCCGATGTCGTCGGTGGAGCCCGGCTCCCGTAGGAGTCCGAGCGGAGCGGCACTTGCTGTCGGTGGTGGAGCCTGGCTCCCGTAGGAGTCCGGGCGGAGCTGCACTTGCTGTCGGCGGTGGAGCCCGGCTCCCGTAGGAGTCCGGGCGGAGCTGCACTGCAATCAAAGTTAAGGGTGAAGTCCGGCTCTGGTAGGAGTCCGGATGGAGCTTACCATCGGTTGATACTGAGAGCGGAGCCCGGCTCCTGTAGGAGTCCGGGCGGAGCTGTTCTGATGTTGGCGGTGGAGCCCGGCTCCCGTAGGAGTCCGGGCGGAGCTGCGCCGATGTCGTCGGTGGAGCCCGGGTCCCGTAGGAGTCTGGGCGGAGCTGCGTCGATGTCGTCGGTGGAGCCCGGCTCCCGTAGGAGTCCGGGCGGAGCTGCACTTGCTGTCGGCGATGGAGCCCGGCTCCCTTAGGAGTCCGGGCGGAGCTGCACAGATGTCGATTCCGTTGAGGGTTCCGGCTGTGGGTATTTTATACCCAACACCAGTCCCCCTACATCCGAGTTTTGAATTTCAAACGAAGGAAGTACACAGAGGTACAGTCGGAACCGTCCCTTCGAATCCCGCGCCCTGCTGCTCCCAGATATTTTGGCATTAAATGAGCGCGTGCCGGAGTCTTTTCAAATTGGGGCGGTATGAGGGGATGCTTCGAAGACCCCGTAGGTACGCTGGCCTAGGTACGATGCAATTATGACCCTGCCAACCGCCAGCTGCCTTTAGCCGTCTGCCACGGGGAGTGGGACACGCATCGGACGCGGACTGGCCTGGGGGGATTCGAGATCATTATGGCGTCGGATCCCAGGGTCTATTTAAACCCGTCCTCCCCTCTTCAGGCGTCCCACTCCGTTTCTGATTTCTTGCTGGCGCCTGTCATCTCCCCGAGGGTCTGCTCTAGCGAACGCCCTCTCGAGCCGTAGGCGCCTTCCGTTTCTCGCTCCCCAGGCCCCCAGAGCAAGATAGGTTAGTGCCAACCTTCTTCTTCTTACCGCCTAGGGGCTTCTCCTCTTTTCATTTCTTTTGTATCTTCTTCTGAGTTGACCTTCGGCGTCTTGTTCCCTTCTCGGTCTGCCTTTCTAGGGCCCTTTAGGTTCTCCCCCCAAAAAAAATATCTTCCGACTCTTCTGCCCCCGTAAGCTCTGGGAGTTCTTCTGCTTCGAACCCCCAGACCCCCGTTTCTGCGGACGAACCGCGTTCGGGGCAGGGCCTCGCCCGATTTTCGCACCGGGCGCCATTCCATGTTCGTCGACTCCGGACGAACTCCTCCTGATAAGGGCTCGGTACGGAGTTCCTTCGGAGTACGACCTGGAGCTTCCTGGCCCCTCTGACCGGGCCAGCGCTCCCCCTCCTGGTCGCTTTTGTTTGTACCAGGAGGCATTCCGTGCCGGACTCCGGCTTCCGCTTCCTGTCTTTGTTGCCGCCTTCTTTCGTTTCTTAGACATTTCTCTCGCCTCTGTCGCCCCGAATTCCTTTAGGTTTTTGATAGAGTTTCTCTCTCTCTGCCATATAGCCGAGGTCCAGCCATCCCTCTCCCTGTTCAGACATTTCTACACCTTCAAACGTCATCCTTCAGCGAAGGACTGGTGGTACTTCTCCCCCCAGTTCGGTAAGAAGGGGTTGCTGAAGGGCGCCCCTTCTTCGATTCACAACTGGAAGGGGAAATTTCTCTTTGTCTACTGCCCGACCCTGGAACTAGGTCTGCCCCCTTGGGGGTCTCTGAGGGATTCCGTCCGTCGGGCTCCCAGCCTAGGAGAGGACGACCTCCAGGCTGCCCAGAAGCTTCTGAGTTATCCCGCTCCTTCCCTTCCTAACCTTCTGAGGGAGCAGCTTCTTTTCAACATCGGCCTGAGCCCTCAGGATCCAGCAAGTATTTATCTTTCCTTTTCTTGCCTTCTTCTTCTCTCTCTTTCTCTCCTCTTTTTTTTTTTTTTTTTTTTTTGACTCTGGATTGATCGGTGCTGCTTCTTCTTTCTTCTTTTCTTCTCCTGTTTTGTGTTGTTTTTTTTTTTTTTTTAGCAATGGACGCCGAAGCCACGCGGATGCTCGCCAAGGCTATGAGAGCCCAGAAGAGGAAGGGTGCGACGACCTCCGGTTCGGCGAAGAGGGCCAGGGTGGAGGAGACGAGCCTGGCCGCGCCCGTCCAGGTGACCCCGGCCATCGACATTCCTTCGGATGCCGAGCCAGCGGCCCCCCGGGCTTCCCCAAGGAGCCCGCCGATTGGGGTCCCCGTTCTGGAGGTTCGCCCCACGGAGGCACCCGCCGCAGGGAGGAGGAGGAAATCGGTGGCCCGCAGGGTGAGCAGCCACCGAGCCGCTGTAGACGAGTCCGTCTGCTCCGAGGGGGGATCGGAGAACCCCTTCAACGACAAGGCTCTGATCCGGCGGCTGCTCGATGGTTGCATTCTGTCCGACGTCGTGTAGAGGATCGATCGCGTCGATCCCGAGCAGCGGGCCTGGGACACTTTGGGGTCCTTTCTTGAGGTAAACGGATTTTTACTTGCACAGTTGCTCGATCTTTATTGTAATTCTCTATCTGTCCTTGCAGATCGGGCACCAGCTCTTTGCCTATGTCGAGGCGTCGGGCCACATGAGAAGGGACCTTCTTCGGGCGGAGGAGCGCTGCCAAGATGAGGTTGCTCATCTTCAAGCGAAGACGGCTGAGGTGGCCGCCCTCCGGGAGGCCCTGGAGAGAGAGAGACAAGATCGGGAAGAGGAAAGACGAGCCCGGGAGGAGGAGAGACGAAGCTTGGAGGAGTCGGCGAGGAAGGCGGAGGCCGAGGTCGCCCATCTGGCCGAGCAAACTCCGGTTCTGGTCTCGGAGGCCAGGACCCTTGCGGTGGAGGAGTTCAAGGCTTCCGCGGAGATGAGGGAGCTGAACGTCCAGTTCGGCCTGGAGGCATTTACCAAGGGGTTCGAGCTTTGCCGAGAGAGGGTGGCCAGTAGATACCCCGACCTTGATCTCGGCTTTTTGGAGGAGTCTGACGACGAGGCCGCCCCTTCGTCCGTCGCTACCGCAGTCGCACCCCCCGCGCCGAGCTCTCCACCCCCTGCCCCCGAGGTCTGAGACCTCCGATCTTGTATCTTTCTTTTGTCGCCATATTTCCTTTCCGCTTGTCTTCAAAATTAATCAATAAAGTCGAACGTCTTATTGTGGATGGCCTTTCCTTCCCCCTGCCCCTTCTTTTCTGCCTTTCTCCTTGTAATGAGTTGGTCTTTGACGTTTGCTTCTTCCGATGGCAGTGTCCTGCCGAAGCACTCCCCTTGCCCCTGGGGGTCCCGCTGAAGTCAACTATCCAACGGCTAAAAAAGGAGGTCCTCCACCTGATGAAGAAGTTAAAAAAGTCGAAGGACGAGCTCCGCAAGTCGAAAAAATGCTATTCTGAGGCCGCCGCTGAGGCCGCCCACTTCAGGAGTCTCCAAGTGAAGGCAATCATGGACTACAGCCGGAGGAAGGCGAACTTCACAAAGGAGCTCGAGGAATGCACGAAGAGCGCCAGCGACCGAACTTGGGCTCAAGAAGCTAGGATCAGCGCCCTTAAGGTGGAGCTGTCAGCTGCGAAGTGGAGGATCGGCCAGCTGGAAGGGAACTCATCCCGGCTCACGGCGCGGGATGAGCAGATATGGTCACAAAAGGTCTCCGACCTCCAGAAGCAGCTTCAAGATGCTGAGATGAGCCACGATGTGCAGCGGGCCAGCTGGCGCCGGCAGGTACAAGAGTACAAAGGGAGATTCCATCAAGCGGCGGACGAGGTCGTTCATCTCCAGAGGTAGTTGGTTACTAGGGTGCAGCTTGCCAACGCCCAAGATGCCGAAGAGCTCCTAGCCCTGAGGGGCACTGTCGAGGGGATTTCTGTCTTCCTTGGGGAGAAGACAGCCGAGCTTCAACAAGTGAGCATCCAACTGGCGCTTGAGCGGAGGGCCATCGCGGACGCAGAGGCGGAGTTTGAAGTTCTGCGGAAGCAGCGTCGAGAAGCGGAGGCTGAAAGTCGGCGAATTCGTCAGGCACTCCAGGATACGCTGCGGAAGAAAAAAGAACTAGAAGAAGCAGTGGAGAGCCTGAGGCAGTCCTGGTCGAGGGATGGAAGTGATAACCCTAGGTCGGAGGGAGCAGGGCCTCCTTAGAGTTCTTTTGTCTTCATGTAATCACCCCCTTGTTTTTTGTCGTTTTGCTCTTCTTTCCCTAGCCGTCCTGGCCCTGTAGTATGCATATGGGAAATGGAAAAAAGTGCTTTGCGTTACTTCGTCCACGCATAACATGATGTTGTCGTCTGTTGACCTTCTCCTGTCGTTCGACTTGTCATCGCGGGGGGGGTTCTTCCCTTCCATCCGTCCTTGTCGTGTGGCCGGGTCTCGCCGCCATTATTAGCCCCTGCTGCAGGAGTGGCTGACGGAGCCTGGCTTCCGTGGGAGTTCGGGCGAAGTCTTCCTTGTCGTAGGAACCCGGCTCCCGTAGGAGTCCGGGTGAAGCCTTCTTTGCGGTGGGACCCGGCTCCCGTAGGAGTCCGGGTGAAGTCTTCCTCGTCGCAGGAACCCGGCTCCCGTAGGAGTCCGGGTGAAGCCTCCTTTGGCGTAGAAACCCGACTCTCGTAGGAGTCCGGGCGAAGCCTTCTTTGCGGCGGGACCCGGCTCCCGTAGGAGTCCGGGTGGAGTCTTCCTTGTCGTAGGAACCCGGCTCCCGTAGGAGTCTGGGTGAAGCCTTCTTTGGCGTAGAAACCCGGCTCCCGTAGGAGTCCGGGTGAAATCCTTTTGGCAGCGGAGCCCGGCTCCCGTAGGGGTCCGGGTGAAGTCTTCTTTGGCGTGGGGACCCGGCTCCCGTAGGAGTCCGGGTGAAGTCTTCTTTGGCGTGGGGACCCGGCTCCCGTAGGAGTCTGGGTGAAGTCTCCTTGGCGGCGGAACCCGGCTCCCGTAGGAGTCCGGGTGAAGTCTTCTTGGCGGCGGAACCCGGCTCCCGTAGGAGTCCGGGTGAAGTCTTCTTAGGCATAGGGACCCGGCTCCCGTAGGAGTCCGGGCTTTCCGTTTTGCTCATGTCAGGACGAGGTTCTCCTCCTGTTCCTGACAGGGCTGTGGGGGCACATTAGGGCGTTGCAAGGCCTCTCCCCCCATCCGGTCTAAAAGAATCGGGCCTTTGACTTTGCTCAAGTTAGGACGAGGTTCTCCTCCTGTCCCTAACAGGGCTGTGGGGGCACATTAGGGCGTTGTAAGGCCTCTCCCCCCATCCGGTCTAAAAGAACCGGGCCTTCGACTTTGCTCAAGTTAGAGCGAGGTTCTCCTCCTGTCCCTAACAGGGCTATGGGGGCACATTAGGGCATTGCAAGGCCTCTCCCCCCATCTGGTCTAAAAGAATCGGGCCTTTGACTTTGCTCAAGTTAGGGCGAGGTTCTCCTCCTGTCCTAACAGGGCTGTGGGGGCACATTAGGGCGTTGTAAGGCCTCTCCCCCCGTCCGGTCTAAAAGAACCGGGCCTTCGACTTTGCTCAAATTAGGGCGAGGTTCTCCTCCTGTCCCTAACAGGGCTGTGGGGGCACATTAGGGCGTTGCAAGGCCTCTCCTCCCATCGGTCTAAAAGAACCGGGCCTTTGACTTTGCTCATGTCAGGACGAGGTCCTCCTCCTGTTCCCGACATGGCCGTTATTTTTGGAGGGGTCATATTCAGTCATAATACATCCATGTTAAGTAGGAGGGGCACGTTAGCTAGAAAGAAGAGTAGATTCAAAATGAAATAGTAAGTGATACATTTACAGTTCTCCCGCTCCTCCTTGAGGCCCTCCGGCGATGGAGTCGATGGTCCCGATAGGAGGCCGGTCCCCGGGCTGCTCCTCCCTTTTCTGCAGTTCGAGCGGTGGAGGGCTCTTGGCCGGTCTTCCCTACCCTCAGGCCTGCGACGGATGAACCTGTCGAGTCAACCTCGCCGGATGAGCTCCTCGATCTCGTCCTGGAGCTGGATGCATTCTTCGGTGTCGTGGCCGTGGTCGCGGTGGTAGAGGCAGAACTTGTTGGAGTTGCACTTTCCGGGGTGCGTGCGCATCCTCTCTGGCCTAGGGAGCTGCTCCCTGACCTCCATCAGCACCTGGGCCCTCGAGGCGTTGAAGGGGGCGTAGTTGCAGAATTTTCCTGGCGGGGAACCCCCCCGAAACCTGTTGTCCGGGCTTCTCTGCCTGCGCGCCCTGGGGGGAGTATGGGCGCGCTTATGTCCAGGAGGGGATCGGGAGCGAGGCCGGGCTTCCTTTGGCCTCTTCTCGACTGCGGGCTTACCAGAATCTCCCGCCTGACGCTCCCTCGCAGTCTCTTCGTCCTTCATTTTGAAGGCCTCTTCCGCTCGGGCGTATCCTTCAGCCCGAGCCAGTAGATCAGCAAAATCTCTGGGGTACTTCTTCTCCAGGGAGTACAAGAGGTCATTTTTCTGAAGGCCACCCTTCAGGGCGGCCATGGCAACTGACTGGTCCAAGTTCCGGACCTCCAATGCCGCGATGTTGAAGTGGTTGACGTAGGCCCGGATGGACTCCCCTTCCCTCTGCTTGATGTTGATGAGGGACTCCGAACCTTTCCGGGGACGCCGGCTGCTGACAAAATGGGCCACGAATTGGTGACTCATTTGATCGAAGGAGAATATGGTACCCGACTTCAGAGCCGAGTACCAGTTCCTTGCTGCTCCCTTCAAAGTAGACGGGAAAGCCCGACACAAGATGGCGTCGGGAGCACCATGAAGCAGCATCATCGTCCGGAAGGCCTCCAGATGGTCCACCGGGTCCGACGTCCCGTCGTAGCTTTCAAACTGGGGGAGCTTGAAATTCGGCGGGATCGGTTCCTGCATAATCATTTGGGAGAAGGGAGGGTCAGTGCAGATATCCTCACCATAAACGGGAGGCGCATGGCAGAGTTCTTCGATCCGCCGGTTCATCTCCTGGAGCCTCCGATCCAGGAAGTCCTCTCGACTCCGAGTCTCGAGGGTCCTTTGGCAGAACGGGGGCAGGGATCTCCCAGGGGTGGAGTCGTGGTCCGATTGAGGGCTCTCTACCCTCGGATTCGCCTTCCCAGGAAGGACGGGGGGACTGGCCCAGGTGGCCCGCCCCACCGCCGGGTTCTGGCATTCTGGAGATGCCCCCTCCGGATGCACCGACGCCTGCGGCTGCTGCTGCTATATTGCTTGTACGGCCTCGACGAGGCCTTTGACCTGCTGCGCCAGCAAGTCAAACTGCTCCGCACCGACCGCCGCCGCCGGAGGGGGAGGAGGAGGAGGCTGAGAAACGGGAGGGGAGGCCGGAGCCTGAGATCTGGCCGCGGAGGCCGTGGACCGCCGGGTGGACGCCTTGCGCAGAGGCATCGAGTGTCGATCTCGCGGGGGAGGATTAGGAGTGGATGATGGAGAGATGGCCGGAAGTGGGTCCGTTGAGCGCTCCTTCAAGAACAAGGGTGCTGCGAAGACACGCGCCCCTTCCTCTAGCGCCAATCCTGTTGGTGCAAAAATCCGCTTGCGCCGGAGAAACTGGAGTCGGGGAAGCTGCGGTCGTCGTCGGGACCTGCAAGGGAAGTCTAAACCGGAGGTGGGGTTGCTCCGGCAAGACCCTCCGACGCTCAAGTCAGTTTTCTGCCTCAACAAGAATGGAGTGCTCGAACGGAGAATTTAGCAGAGTTTTGAGATAAGGAAGAATGAGCATAAAGAATAACGTATCTGAATCCCCTTTTTATAGGCGGAGGAGGCAACGGATTGATGGCGACGTTCGTAACCGCCTGGTAGTGGGCCGCCCATGGTCAGGGGAATTGATTGCGGAAGATAGTGGAGCAGACACGTGGCCATTACCTCGGCCCGCCACGTGGAATCTATTATGAGGGGTGGAGCAGCGTCCGTTGTCAGCGGATAGAAGAATCGCATGGTATCCGTCGCAGGAGGTGGAGCAGATTCATGGCCGTCACTGTGGCCTGCCAGGGGATAGTGGAGCTGTGCGGAGTCCGCCACAGGAAGTGGAGCAGGGCGGCTATGGTTACTGCGGCCTGTCAGGGAATGATGGTACTGCGCGGAGTCTGCCACAGGAAGTGGGGCAGGGTCGTTGCCGTTTTGAGGGCCTGTCAGGGGGCGCGGATCTGTCGATTGAAGCTCGACAACGGTCGGAGCTCGGTTTCTGTTGGGGTCCGGGTAAGGTCCTCCTGGCGGTAGGGGTCGTGGGCGGAGCCCGACTCCCGGGGGAGTCTGGGCGGAACTATTCTGACGTTGGCGGTGGAGCCCGGCTCCCGTAGGAGTCCGGGCGGAGCTGCACTTACTGTCGGCGGTGGAGCCCGGCTCCCGTAGGAGTCCGGGCGGAGCTGCACTTGCTGTCGGCGGTGGAGCCCGGCTCCCATAGGAGTCCGGGCGGAGCTGCACTGCAATCAAAGTTAAGGGTGAAGTCCGGCTCTGGTAGGAGTCCGGATGGAGCTTACAATCGGTTGATACTGAGAGCGGAGCCCGGCTCCCGTAGGAGTCCGGGCGGAGCTGTTCTGATGTTGGCGGTGGAGCCCGGCTCCCGTAGGAGTCCGGGCGGAGCTGCGCCGATGTCGTCGGTGGAGCCCGGCTCCCGTAGGAGTCCGAGCGGAGCGGCACTTGCTGTCGGTGGTGGAGCCCGGCTCCCGTAGGAGTTCGGGCGTAGCTGCACTTGCTGTCGGCGGTGGAGCCCGGCTACGGGAGCCGGGCGGAGCTGCACTGCAATCAAAATTAAGGGTGAAGTCCGGCTCTGGTAGGAGTCCGGATGGAGCTTACCATCGGTTGATACTGAGAGCGGAGCCCGGCTCCCGTAGGAGTCCGGGTGCTGTTCTGATGTTGGCGGTGGAGCCCGGCTCCCGTAGGCGTCCGGGCGGAGCTGCGTCGATGTCGTCGGTGGAGCCCGGCTCCCGTAGGAGTCCGGGCGGAGCTGCACTTGCTGTCGGCGGTGGAGCCCGGCTCCCGTAGGAGTCTGGGCGGAGCTGCACTTGCTGTCGGCGGTGGAGTCCGGCTCCCGTAGGAGTCCGGGCGGAGCTGCGCAGATGTCGATTCCGTTGAGGGTTCCGGCTGTGGGTATTTTATACCTGTTGGTGCAAAAATCCGCCTGCGCCGGAGAAGCTGGAGTCGGGGAAGCCGCGGTCGTCGCCGGGACCTGCAAGGAAAGTCTAAACCGGAGGTGGGGTTGCTCCGGCAAGACCCTCCGACGCTCAAGTCAGTTTTCTGCCTCAACAAGAATGGAGTGCCCGAACGGAGAATTTAGCAGAGTTTTGAGATAAAGAAAAGGAGCTTGAAGAATAACATATCTGGGTCTCCCTTTTATAGGCAGAGGAGGCAAAGGATTGATGGCGATATTTGTAACCGCCACGTAGCGGGCCGCCCATGGTCAGGGGAATTGATTGCGAAAGATAGTGGGGTAGACCCGTGGCTATCGCCATAGCCTGCCACGTAGGGCCTGTTGTAGGTAGTGGGGCGGCGTCCGTTGCCGCTAGTTGTCAGCGAGTAGTGGGATCGTGCGGCACCTGCCACAGGGAGCGGAGCAGAATCGTGGCCATTGTACAGCCTGTCAGAGAGTAGTGGGTCCGTCGCAGGGGGTGGTGGAGCCGCGCGGAATCTGCCACAGGAAGTGGAACAGGTCCATGGCTGTTATTGTTATCTGCCAAGGGATGCGGATCTGTTGATCAAGGCTCGGTAGTGGTCAGAGTTCGGCCTTTGCAGGAGTCCGGGAGGAGTCCCCCCTTTGGTTGAGGTCGTGGGTGGAGTCCGATTCCAGTAGCCGATACTGAGGTCGGAGACTGAGGTCGGAGCTTGGCTCCCGTAGGAGTCCGGGTGGAACCCTCTCGGAGCCGAAGTTGCAGGTGGAACCTGGCTCTCGTAGGAGTCCGGACGGAGCCGCCCTGCTACTGATGGAGGAGCCCGGCTCCCATGGGAGTCCGGGCGAAGCCGTTCTGCTGTCGATGGAGGAGCCCGACTCCCGTAGGAGTCCGGGCGGAGCCGTTCTGCTGTCGATGGCGGAGCCCGGCTCCCGTATGAGTCCGGGCGGAGCCGTTCTGCTGTCGATGGAGGAGTCCGGCTCCCGTAGGAGTCCGGGCGGAGCCATTCTGCTGTCGATGGAGGAGCCCGGCTCCTGTGGGAGTCCGGGCGGAGCCGTTCTACTGTCGATGGAGGAGCCCGGCTCCCGTAGGAGTCCGGGCGGAGCCGTTCTGCTGTCGATGGAGGAGCCCGGCTCCCGTAGGAGTCCGGGCGGAGCCGTTCTGCTGTCGATGGAGGAACCCGGCTCCCGTAGGAGTCCGGGCGGAGCCGTTCTGCTGTCGATGGCGGAGCCCGACTCCCGTAGGAGTCCGGGCGGAGCCGTTCTGCTGTCGATTTCAGCTGCGGGTATTTTATACCCAACAATACCCAACACACTCATAGAACTATTAACCCATTTGTATTTGCAGAGTTTATCTTCGTTCTCAATGAAGCCATGCATTTTGATCATTTATCAAAATGCACGTCCTAACTCCAAAATATTTAGTATTGTCACAGGAGAAAATTATCTTATTATGGTTAATATCATAATATTAACAATATCCTTAAGCAACCAAACGGGCATTTTAGATCTCGACCTTCTCGTCTGTGCCCTCTAGTCCTATTGAAGATCTACTTACACCTTATGAACTTTATCCTTTCGAGTAGATCAACAAGTGTCCATACATCGTTGACCATTATAGACTTCATTTCAGACTCTATAGCTTTAAATCATTATTCAGAGTCGGACCTCTACATGATATCCATGTAGGTGATCAGATCTTTGTTGTTCTCATCAAGTTCAATAGGATCATATCCCGTATCAAGATATCAAAGTATCTATCCGACGGATGCAGTACTCTATCAAATCTCCTTAATAGTATTTTTACAATGGGTTTCGAGTTTGATCTAATCAAATTCGATTCTATGGGTTCACTAAATTGTGTCAGTTTTTCTACCTGTTGAACTTCATAAGTTTCACATTAAAGGCATCAGTTCTTTCACCAAGGTATTCCTTTTCTGAAAGAAATATCGAACAACTCTTATTCTTTAGCATGATAGAAGTTACATCTCCTAGATTCTTTAAGGTTATCCTACAAAATAATATATATAGAATCAGGATCCAAGCTAATTGATCTGCAAATGCTTGACATAAAATAAATACTCTCAAACCTTAAGGTAAGAAAGTATTGACTTACGTCTAGTCCATATCTCATATGGAGTCTCTGCGACTGATTAATTCGAAATCCAGTTCAGAACATAACAAGCAGTCTCAAGAGCATAACCCTAAAAGAAGACTGATAAATTTATAAATTTTATTATGAATCGAACTATGTCTAACAAAGTCGATACCAATAAGAGAGAATCTTATTTTCTTTTAAATATGTCAAAAATTTCATCAGAAAGGCATTCTCCTCTTTGATCTGACCGAAGAGTTTTAATGCTCTTCCCAGTTTGTTTCTCTACCTTATTAAAAATTATTTAAATATTTTAAATAATCTAAATTTATGATAAATATGTTTGTAGATCCAATACATCAGTATGTATCAGATTCAGAATATCATTGGCTCATTCATCTTTTCCAGCAAAAAGTGACTTGATCATCTTACTAAGGAGATAGGATTGATAGGTTGATAAATGATTCATAATCATTAACTTCGAAAATTATCTCCTATTGATTCTATTCTTATTTATATGACGAAGCCTAAATTGTCAAAGGTAGGCTTCTATGACATTAGCTACTCCAAGAAGTTTGTTTGTTGTGTACAGTACACTAACAAGCTGTGTAAATATCATTTCTTAGTTGTCCATATGCTTTTGACATCATTCATAATGATATTAAAAAATCATTAGATAATAGTGACAATCACTAAAATGATATTGTTAGAATTAAAAATAGGCTTGACGATTCCTAAAACCAAGATTGGAACATAACTTCTATCTCTAATGTTCAGGAATCTCTTGCTATTTTCAAACTTTCTACTAATCTGAAGTCATTGCAACAATTTGCATGGACTTTCGATATCCAATATCCAGGTAGTAGTGTTACAGATAGAGAAATCACAAGGTGTTATCATATAAGTATCTTATCCAGCAACTCTTTACTGATTTCTCTTCCTTAACTTGTACGGATCAAGAGACTCTATCAGACTAGGTTAACTTTAGACTCTTTTATCAGTTCAGACCCATTAGCCCAAGCATGACTCTTTTATATATTTTTTTCTTTTTCTTTCTCAATGATTATTGCCCACCAAAGATACATCTTCAGAAGTGCAAAAGAACTCCTTCAACAATTGAAGAATTTTCTCCTACTGAGCATCATTGAATTTATAATTAAATTCATGTTCTTTACTGCTCTCAAAAAATACCACATGGTGATATGATCATTTGGCCACTTCTAATAAGTATCTTTGATCACATCATGTGTGTTGGATGGGGAAACATTAGGTGCTGGATCCATAATCATATTTAAGATCCATTCTTGCTCGAGAACTATTTGTAACTTTCGATACTATCTATCGAAGTTGGATCCTATAAATAAGTCACTATGAAACAATGAATGGAGCAACAGATATCTAGCCATAACTGAAATGAAAAATACAAGACCTCAATGCTTATGAATTGGTTAAGCCTAAAGACTTAAACTTTAGTCTAAAGATTCTCCCACTATTTTATATAAATTGATAGCCTCTACCTCCAATCCGAAGAATTACCTTCATTCCTTAGCGGGTACTATAATCCACATAGACTGCATACAGGTTCGAAGATGGCTCGATCAACCCATATGTATCTGTGGATAAGTTCTGAACCAATTGTATCTTCAAATAATTTTTAGTAATTAATTTAGCTTCAAATTTTATTTTAGTAGGCGATGGACCTCTACTGAAAGTTTTGGTTAGGTCAAACCATTAATATGAACCTACTCAGTAATTCTAACTAATAAATGATCAGGTCCAAGGATGGCTCGATCAATCCAACCATCATCAGATAGTATAATAGAGTCATCATATGACGAATGATAATTTCATCATTCAGAGAGAACACCAGACAGATGGCGTGTACAATGTTAATTAAAAATAATAGACCTATTATCATTCACTTTAATAGAAGGCTATAATTTAGTTATCCCTATAACTAGCTCATTTTATGAACCTAATAATTTAGAAGATTTAATTAATTTAGAGAAGAGAGAAGAAGATATCAATCAGTAGACCACAATCCTCCCATTGATTTCACCAAATCACTTAATCGGATTAGGATCATACTGATCGAACTGGCATCTAGATCAATCACACTAATCAACCTTAATGGCATGGATCAATTCGAATCACTTAGTGATCTAATCAAAATATAATCCATCAAATTGGTCAGATAAGTGAGATCGATGGGAAGGTCTGCTAAGCTTGCCTTTGACACCATCGAAATGATCAGATAAGCCGCTCTCAATTAAAAATCATCGATCGAAATGTCAAATTTATCTTAAACACTAAATTGGTTAACTAGTTTCGATTTGACCAGCCTAATGATTCGGGTTCAACCACTGAGTCACAATCAAAGTCTATTTGGTCTATCAAAGATATAGACTTGATCATCTATAACTATTGTATTGGTTCTAAAGAAATCTTGATTTAATCTAATTCAACATTTAGTTAGATTTAATCAATTTCTCTATATAGTCTATTAACTCTTTAATTCTAACTTTAGGTCTAATCCAGTTAAGAGAACTTAATTTGAGCTAACCCATGCCCTCATATTTTATGCGAATGACATTAGATCTTTAATTCACAATTCTAGATCTAATTAATTCTATACTTAATTCTTAATTAAGTTTAACATCAACATGGGTTTTGGTTTAGGTTTGAAATAATTTTAATTTTTATTTTATAAATAATTTATAACAAATATTATGCAAAGATTTTCTATTCTGAAATTGGATCGACTCAATCAACATTGAGCCGGCTATACAAAGAGACTAGGTAAACTCAGTTCAAAACTGAATCAACTCAGTAATTGTGTGAGCACGTTTTAGATCTAAAAAATCTTGTATAATTTTAAAGTAAAATCAATCATAAACATTCTTTTAGATCACATCTAAATTTGTTATGATTTAAAATTTTATTTTCTTATGATTAAAATAATTTTAATCATATAGATTAGATGTTTTAATTTTCATACAATTTTGTATCACATACAACAAACCTAGGATTTCAAGATCTAGAGTTTTGCAAAAAAATAAGTTCTTCCTTTCGCATTCTTCTTTATAGGATCTAATCACATGGTACCCCTACATGCCATAAGAGCACCCCATCGAATGAAAAGAGAGGATCTTTAAATCCTTCTTACTCCTATGACCGGACGGTCTGGTGATCAATGCAATCTAAGTACTTGCTAATCAGACCATCTAATCTAATCACATATCATAAATGCTTGAATTTAGATCTAATCTAAATTACATCAGATCTGATCACAATCTTAGATCACATCTAAATTAGATTATAAATATCACATGCAATATAAAAAATTAGATTTTATCAAAGATCAGTACAAACTAGGACAACTTTTTCACTGTAAGGGGTAAACCTTACAACAAGACAACCTTATATCAGTTTGTGCTATCAATCATTAATTGAATTCAAATATAAGATATCATATATCAGATCTAAATAAAATTAAATTTTAAATTTAGTATGTACATATAACATGTCATAACGAACCTAGGCTCTGATACCATTGTTGGTGAACTTAGGCGATTTCATACATGTATTTCAAATTTTTTTTGAATAAATTATAGTAAAAGATAATTAGATTAATCAAATTAATCTAACATACATATGATCTAATCATCAAATCAACCTACTCTAAAATCTATGACATGATATATTGCATATAAAATATGAAATAATCACATAATAAAATCTGCATGCATGGATGTAAACAGTAGATCACATCTACTTCTAATTTGAGTTCAGAACTCGATACCTGAGTGCGGATCGATGATCACCATTGTTGAGAGACATGTAAGGATGATCCTTGCTGGTTGTTCACAGTCGCATATGTGTCTGACCTCTATGAAAAGTCCACTCGAAGCCCCGATCTAATCGGTCTTCTCGGGAGTGCTAGCTTGTGCGAAGACTTTCTTCTTGATTGATCTAGATCTCTTCTTCAAATCTTTCAAATATTTTCCAAAGTTGAAGATGGACTTCTAAGGAGATGAAGAGGTGAAAGAAAGATGGAGAAGAAACTATTTTTTTTTCTTATTTTTCTTTCTTCCCAAAACCCTAGGACCAAACCCTAGAATTCTAGATTTTGCACACACCCAAAGAGAGAGGACTCTCCTCTCTTTTTCTCACGTCAAGAACCATGCCCCAAAGCCCCTCAACATAGAGAAGTCCTTCTCTAATCTCTTACACACACAAAAGTAAAAAATAAACCCTTTTTTATTGGCATGTAATAGGGTTGGGTGAAGAGTCTAAGAGATTTTGGACTCTTCCAAGAGATGTCACACCCTCTCCCAATTCTATGCCAAAATATGTCCAAAAAAATATGGGACACCCCTTTCCATATTTTTTTATAGTAAAAAAATTCTCCAACTAATTTTTCACAAAAAATCTCCTTAAAATGTTGCACACATTAGGAGAAAAAAATAAGTTGGCGGCAAGATTTTGTAGATGATGTCAAACATTATCTATATGGTATCCAATTCAAATCAGATTTGAATATACCAAATAAAATCAGATTTTAACCAAATTTGGATGTAAGATGGAGAAGGGAAATGACTCTTCGACATAAAAAAATCTCACACAAAATAATTTTGTGCATGAGGAAGAATGGCATGCAAAATTTGATGCACAAGGGAGGAAGAGTCCATTCTCTTATGGACTCTTTGTTTCTTTATTTGAATCCAAACCAAATCACATCTGGTTTAGCCCAAATAAAATAGATAAAATTTAATCTAATTAGATTTATAAATTTTTAATCAAATTTTAATCAAATTAAGAATTGATTGAACTAAAGTCTGGATCAAATCAGAGATAATTCTCCCTTAGCGATTAGGTCATCTCATAACCTAATCGGATCAAACCTAATTGAATCCAATTCAATTAGATTTTATTTAATCCTCTTTACTTAATCAAATTGAGCTAATCAATAATCTAATTGATAATTAATTTTTTATTAATTTATTAATACTTGATGAATAAATTTATTACAACTTTTGCATAAGGTTAACCATAATCAAATTGACGATTAAGCCCTTGAATGATTCTCAATTGTTGATCAGCCACATGATCAGTCAGAAATTTTTTTTGAGTGTAACCCCATTGGTTCGAACCTAAGTCAGTAACACAAAAATAAATTTTCAAACCAATTGATGTAACCATCTAGTAATGGTGACCCGGCGTCTGAATAGGTCGAATGATGATGAAGCAACATTCAAGAACCTATTGGCGTATGATTATCATATAATTTATCCCTTTGATCTTAATGCTCGAGGATGACTTAGGATTTAATTATCAATCTTAGATAAGTTATCCATATTGTATTTCAATCTTTTAAATTCATTATATGGATTATCCGAATTCAGATTTTGCTAAATTGAAATACATTGATACATTAACTCATACTAATTCAGAGGAATCAATCCTATCTTGACTCATGCACCGACTTGACAAATACTTGGTTATATCTAAAAATCTTTTGTTACTGAATTAAAAACTCAGTTAGTCCGGCACCAAAGTACAGTGAGTTGCTTACAAGTTATCGCAGTGATCTCAGATCAGAGGAACATTTATATCCATATCCTTTGCGAGCTATTCTTGATAGTAGAGTGCTCCGCAGTTGGTCACGTTCAGTGATGATGTACTCCTACTTCTCACTTGCATGCCATACCAGTGTCTCCACACTATTTGATTACGAGTACAACTAATACATATGACACACAACGACCTACACTTGATATGGCTATCGTCTTAGTAATAGCGTATCATTTGGTCGCGAACCAATTTAAGGACTACATGATAAATCTTTCTTTATCGATCAAAGTAGTTCTAAAGACTTCATCACAACATAGGAGTTCATTAGAAGATATAACCTTGTGATGAAAAAGATCAAATAACTTTTATTATTTATCAATTTATATACATTTATAATTAGCACAATCGTCAAATGATTAGCTTTAGAACATATTTCTCAACATCTACTATATTGTTCTTTATGTCAACTCATTCAAGAACAACATCTTATCTTTCTACAATTTTTCGAATGAGGTGGAAGCATTTGAGGATGTGCTTGGATCTTTGATGAGACTTAGGTTTCTTAGCTTGAATAAGGATCCCAGTATTATCACAATAGAGTGGCACTGGTCCTTCAATCTTAGGATCGACTCTTAATTCCATGATAAACTTCTTCATCCAGACAACTTTCTTAGCGACTTCACTAGCAGCAATGTACTCTGCCTCAATAATTGAGTCAGCTACTGTCTGTTGCTCAGAACTCTTCTAACTCACTGCTCCACCATTTAAGATAAACATGTACCCTGATATTGATTTGCTATTATCCAGATCAGATTGAAAATTAAAATTTGTATATCCCTCTAGTTTTAACTCTGATCCTCTTCCATATATGAGAAAAATATCTTTAGTCCTTCTTAGGTACTTTAGAATATTTTTCATAGCTTTCCAATAATCTTTCCCAGGATTAACTTGAAATCTACTAGCTATGCCTAAAGCATAGGCTACATCAGACCTGATACATAGCATGACATATATTATTGATCTCACAGCCGAAGCATAAGGGATTTTGTTCATCTTCTTCCTCTCCTCTGGTGTCTTAGGATACCTTTTCTTAGAGAGACGTATGCCATGACTTGCAGGTAGATAACCTCTCTTTCTTACCTCTATATTTAATCTTTTTAATATGAGTTCTATGTACCGTGATTGGGATAAGTCTAACATCCTATTAAATCTATCTCTATTAGATCTTTATACCTAGTATATAGGATGCTTCATCCAAGTCTTTCATAGAAAACTTATTCGATAGCCAAGTCTTGATCGATTGCATCATTGGTATATCATTCCCAATGAGCAGTATGTCATCGACATACAAAATCAAGAAGACAATAGCACTCCCATTTATTTTTTTATACACATATGGTTCATCTTTATTTTTAATAAAGTCAAACTCTTTGACTGTCATATCAAATCGAATGTTTCAGCTCCTCGAAGCCTGCTTCCATCCATAGATGGATTTTTTTAGCTTGCATACTTGATTTACCCTCCTATTTGAGATAAATCTCTCTGGCTGAGTCATATAGACTTCTTCCTCAAGATTACTATTCAGAAAAGTGATCCTAACATCCATCTACCAGATCTCATAGTCGTAGTATGCTGCTATAAATTCAGATGGACTTGAGCATAGCCACTTGTGAGAAGGTTCATTATAGTCAATTCTTTGCCTTTGTCTAAAATTCTTTGCCATCAACCTAGCTTTGTAGATTTTTACTTGGCTATCTACTCTGATCTTCTTCTTGAAGACCCACTTACACTCTATTGGGGTTACACCCTCAAGTGCATCAACCAAGGTCCACACTTGATTGGTGTACATCGAGTCCATCTCAGATTTTATGGCTTCCATCCATTTGTCTGATCAGTCTCTACTCATGATAGCTTCTAAATAGATCAATGGATCATCATCCTGAATGATGTTGATCGAATTATCACTCTCAATGATAAAACCATATCTCAGAGGTACTTGATGCACTTTATCTGATTTTTGGAGAAGAAGTGTGTATTGTGGATGTACCTCATCCTTGGATACTTCTGATTGAAGATCTTCTTGTGGTTCAATCATAGATATTTTTGGATTGGCTTGTAAATTCTGAACTTCTGTAAGTTCAATATTCCTCCCACTATCTCTTTCTTGGATGAATTTATTTTTCAAAAAAATAGCATTACTACTAACAAATATCTTTTGTTCAGTTGGGTGATAGAAGTAGTATCTATTTATTTCTTTAAGATACCCTACAAATCTACACCTGTCTAATCTAGCACTAAGCTTATGTCCAAAAATATTTTTGACATAAGCATAACAGCCCCAAATCTTAAGATGTTTAAGATTAGATTTTCTTCCCTTCCATATCTCATATGGTGTGCTTACAACAGACTTTGAAGGCACCTTGTTTAAAAAATATACAATAGTTTCTAGGGCATATCCCCAGAAAGATATTGGGAGATCAGTGAAGCACATCATGGACTGCACCATATCCATCAAAGTGCGATTTCTCTTTTTTCCTACACTATTTAATTGGAGTGTATAAGAAAGGATCCATTCAGAGAGAATACCTTAACTTTTAAGATGATCAAGAAATTTACTATATAAGTATTCTCCTCCTCAATCAGATCGAAGAACTTTAATATTTTTTTCAATTTATTTTTTGACCATACTTTGATACTTCTTGAACTTATCAAAGACTTCAGATTTATGTTTCTTAAGATACACATATCTAAATTTTGATAGATCGTTCGTAAAGATGATAAAATAGAAGTATCATCCTCTGGCCTGAGTTATCATCGATCCACATACATCTGTATGTACTAGGACTAACAACTCATTTGCACTCTCTTTATGTCCAGAGAATGAAGTCTTGATCATCTTATCTATAAGACAAGATTCATAAGTTCCTAATGATTTATAATCATACGAGTCAAAAAAAATTTCTTTGTATAATTTGTTTAACCTTGACTCACTAATATGATCAAGACGGCAATACCAGAGATATGTGACATTCACATCTTTTCTCTTTCTTTTCATATTTTTTTAATATAAAAAATATTTTCATTGAGTGCAAAAATTAAAAGATTGTTATCAATATAACCATTGTCATAAAATTTATTAGAAAAGTAAATGGAGCATCCATTTCCCATTAGCCTTATTTCATAACCTTGTTTTAATAACAAAGGTATAAAAATAATATTTCTAATGACCTTTGATATGTAATAACAGTCTTTTAATTCTAAAGTTCTGCTTGAAGGTAAATCAAGCATACAGTTTTTCACAACCTCTGTGCTAATGGACTCTTCACTTGTGCTATAAAGCTTAAGGTCACCTCTTTTCAGACCTTTGATATTTTGTAGTTACTATAATGAATTATAAATATGTGATCCACAGGTGGTATCTAATATCCAAGTATTAGAGTCTGAGCCACTCAATAAAAAATAGGTCTGTATCATATACACACCTTTTGATGCTATACTTGCATCCGATTTCAATCTTGCAAAATAATTCTTACAATTATTCTCCTAATATCTAAATTTACCACAAAATGAACAGATAATATCCATGGGAACATCTTTTGCCTTCTTATTTTTGTAAACATTATTACTGACTGATTCAAGATTAGGAATATCCAGAACATCGAAGTTCTTCTTAGGTACGAACCTAATTTACAAGTTTCTCAACCAATCCACATAGTTTAGATCGATCAACATATTTTTATTTATAATTTCATGCAGTAAAAATAAGGAAGTCATAATATAGATTTAAATCTGTATAAATAAAAAATAATAGTATAAGCAAACCACTCATATTTGACATGTATAACTAGATGAGGTCTTTTAACTAGTTATGTCTCTCACTATTTTGTTGGATACCATAGCCCTCTCCTATGGTAAACAAGAAACCTAATCTGATTTCTTAATGGGGTTGAGACCCTAGTCACCCAATAAAATCTTATGGATATCACAACAAACCTCAATAAGTTCAAAGATAGAAAAATCTATCCAATTGCATCTCATGCAATTCTCAACATAATCTTTGTCTTTAAAAATACTCATAGCCTTGTGGATATCACAACAAACTATAGTATTTTCTAGTTAAATCAAATCCTTTATTTTCATATAGCCATATCTGAAAAATACTGTCCTTATGGATATCACAACAAAGCAACATATCCAAATATACCATAAAGCATATAATATATACCAAGACAATCCCACATCAATTTTCATAGCAAGCCTTGTGGATATCATAACAAATCTACTATGATCTTTGATAGGATATTGACTAGGCATGAAAGAAGACATATGCAGTATTCAAAATACTGAACAACCATTATTCAAGATTCGAACTAATCTAATTAATCAGAAAAGTATTAAGATTGGTGGGGGTTCTCTCGTTGCTTTTCTTAGACATCAATAAATTGGCCAGACCAGCAAACAGAATCAATTAAAGAACCACCACACTTGAAACACTCCTTAGACACTAATTGATTAAATGATTCAAGAATTAGGTCAGCTACTGGTTCATAACACAATGACTTAATATGATTTTTATGAGGGCTTTAATGGTCTTATGTACATCCTAATTCAACCAATCATAATAATGCACCATTATAGTTATATCTTTATAAACATAATAACTAATCATAGCATCTAATCATATCTCTAAGATATAAAATCATAATCATACAACATGATTATAACATAGCAACTGAAGCATATCATATGCATGAAGTACTTATAATATGCATCAATATAAAATACTCTATTTATGATTTTTTTTCTTAGGACATCATAATGGCACCCCTACACACCATCAGAGTACCCCATGGAATGAAAAGAGAGAGTCTTTGAACCCTACTTGCTCTTATGATCGGATGGCCTGGTGATGAATCCTAATTTGAGTAGTCAGCTATTAAGAAAAATTCTATATATACATCATACATTTAATATTATGTATCTAAAATATATCTCTAAGACATGCTAGGGTTTGGATGTTCAAATGGGTTCAATCATTGACCCAACTTGAACCAAACTAAAAATTCATGCTTGATCATAATCAAAACAATATTCTTATCTTTGATTATATAAACTAAGATAGGCTCTGATACCACTATTGAGTTCTGATGGCACAGCGGAAGGGCTAGGTGTTTAAAATTTTCATTCAAAATACCTGAAGCACCGAAACCCTAATGTCCAAAAATCCTTGACTAAAACAATCAAAATATAATTAAATTAAATTTAGATAAAAAGAATATCTGTAATACTAATTTTAATTTTTATGAGATATTCAAGTGTCTACTCTCTAATGGTGATCCATACAAAAATCAGACTAAAGACAGTGCTCCTCCTTCACTTTGCTTCAAGAGTTCTAGCTCCTAAAACTCAACTAGCCATCAGTCGATCAGACCTTCTTTCAGATCTGAGTCTGAATCTCTCAGAACCATCCATTAGACCTGACTACCTTCTTCTAAATCTTTTAAACCCTTAGAGATATTAAGAATAGGCTTGTCTTAAAAGAACAAGCCTTTATCCTAAACTCTAGAGTTGTAAGAGAGGAAGAGAGGGAGTGGATAAGGGATGTAAGAATTGAATGATCAATTCATCTATCATTCCCTATTTATAGCACTAGATTGGGCACCAATAGAGAAGACACAGCTTATCTGAAAAGCCATATCAGATCCTCGTATCACTTATCTGAGAGTCTTCAAACAAAAAGACTCATCAGGGTGTGCTACGTCGAGTACTTCCCTCTCATGCGTGCATGCCCAGAAAGAGATGCAATTGGCATCTCTTCTATTTCCAGATTAGCATGAAAATTTGTTATGTATTCCTTGATTCAAATGGAAAGGCAATCAATAAGGGATGCCTCATTTGGATAGGAATTTAAATAATAGAAGGACTCTTCATTGCGGAGAGATGCACGAGTCCTTCCTCTGTCGTGCATGCGCATGCCCAGTTAAAAAGCATCAAAAGCAATGCTTCGTTACCTGATAATTTTTCATACTTATCACATGTAATCAATATTTAAATTTGATCTTTATCAAGAAAAATACCAGGTAATAGTGTCACCTAAGACTCCTTAAAATAGAAGGAGTCTTCGCATCGCTTCGCACGTCCAAAAGACCTCTCACGTGCGCGGCATGGTTCCAGGAAAAATTTCATGCACAATCCAAAGGATTTTTCATACTGTAAAAGGTGTGCAAGGTAGTTAAGGTTCTAATCTAATGTCATATGAGTCAAAAACCCAGAGCAGGACTCTTGGTCCTTCTACACGCCAAAACCAAAGAGCATGTGCGCTCTTCTTAAAATTGCACCAAGAGTCATTAATAAAAGGGACTCTTGATTTTTGGTGTTAGCATGAAATGTGGTGCCCTTTTTGGGCTGCCTCTAGGTGGCACGACCTAACACAATTGCTCACAAATTGGGTTAGCAAATTAGCAAGATATGAGATCAAATTGATCTCCCAAGGAGCTAAGATTTCCACACATGCTAGCATGCTTACTGAAAATTCTGATTGGATCCAAAATTTTAATCAACCTTATCAAAAAGATCCTTGGTCAATTTTTTTATGTGTGTGATCTATTGGGTTTCATATCTAGTCAGCAGTAGGTTTGGGTGCAAGTTGATCGAATTTGATTAGATTTCAATCTAATCAATTTAAGTCCAATCGAGCTAATCCGAGTTCAACAATTAGAATCTTTTATAATTGACGATCGAATTAAACTCTTTAATTTGATCAAACCTATAAATCAAGATTGACGTCTAGCAATATATCATAACTACTCAGAAGATGTAAAATTTGATAGAAATATCAAATATATCTTTCAGTGATAAGTTATTGTACAATTCAATCCTTCGATCATCTCTACATCCTGAATATGTTCATGAGTATGAAATTATGTCAAACTCAAATACATATACATATCGATTCTCAATTAATCAATGATGATTTCGATGATAAAGCATTAGAAACTCTTTCTAATCTCTTCTCTGCTTTTGATCAAAAAATTTTTTCTGAGTCATCTAGAGATGAGAATTCATAGGATGCGATCTCTTCTTACTAGAAGTGATCGATTTTATGTTGATCTATTCATAACCTTCATACAAACTCCACCATATGCAAAATATTCTGTACATATCTTAATGCTATACCTGGATATGAACCAAAATATGAGTTCATGTGCATAAGATTCTATAATGATCTTAGGTCTAAGGATCACATGCATAATTTTTACTTAGAGAACCATCTTTGACATGCAAGTAAGGCTTCCATAAGATGTTCTCTATCGTTGAGTCAATTCAGTGGACTCATTTTCAAATGGACACCCACATCCTAGTATTAGTGTCCTACACACAAGTGGCTAGTGAGATCTACCATCCTCTCCATGGAGTATACATAGGATGTGTCAGTCTATCCGAAATATTGATCTCTGACTCAATGCTCCTACGATCAAAAATATTTAAGATTAAGATTTTAAAATTTTAGGTCTCACTGGCATGACCCATTCATGTCTCTTAAAATCATTGTCCTAATCTTAGGGGTTCATCATAATCTTAAACTTAATAAGATGCAGTTAAAATGATCAATCAATACTTTATTTTATTATCAAATAATAAATATCATTACATAAGTTAAAAAATTATAAAAAAAAATTTCATCACAACATACTTACGATTGACTTTTAGAGCACTCTTCTTTCAGTTGGGTCAATCATCGATCCCATGTATTGATTAGTGAAGCCATCTATGTAACTCTAACCTCAGATATTGCAATTAGATAAATATAACATAAATAGAGGATCTTCATTTTGCTTGCTATTTTCTTTTAGTTTATGCTGTTACTCTCCTTTTATTCTATTTCATCTATAATTCTTCTATTTCAATGTTCAATTGTTCAGGTTTTTACTAAAAAAATAGAGGAAGGTGGGAGAGTGAAGATATTATTGGTCAAAATTGTTCTATCATATGTATCTTGGATTATTCAATAAAAAATTATCACATTCATTATTGAACAAAAGTTCATTGTTATTCTAATTTGGTTAAAAATTTTGAATAGAAAATGATTCACTTTCACTATTAACTAACAATTTTTGCTAATTTGAATAAAAAAGTTTACTTTTTTTAAAATGATGTAGCAACTCTTTATTAAATGGTTCAAGATACATGTGGTGGAATAGCTCTAACAAATAATTTCTCAGGAAGAGAGAGAGGGAGAGATATAATGCACAAGTTATAGTTTCATGTGGGCCCACTCTGCCCTTGATATGGAACCTAGTTGATTTCATGGAGCTATGTTATTAAAGAAGAAATAGATAAGTTTTTAATATAAATACATATTTCTTGAGAAACTAAACTATGGTCGATTCAATCACTAGCATGCCAGATTGAGCAGTTTGATTAAAAAATTTAGATTCAGTCAAGAGAAAATATTCAATCCCAATGAGAAGACTATTTATAATTTCCAGTATGACAATGAGAGTAATAATTTACACTTTACAATTTCTAGTATAAAAGAAAAAGTGACAAAGAGTAAAGCAATAATGATAGTAATAATTGCTTACCAAAAATAAATGAGAGTAATAATTCATATTTTAGAGAAATCCCCAATGGAGTCAATTACAATGAACAAAATTAATTGGATATATGCAAGGTTCTCTAGGATAGAATGCTTTGGCACTCAATAACTAGGATACATAGAACTTATGGATGTTTCCATAGAAAACTTGATGCAAATATAAGATAGTTTTGTCGAGATGTTTGCATTATCTACTTCGAACATGGCCTTGGTTATTTATACTTGATAATCACAAGAAACCAATATAGAATGATCATTATTCTTGTAATGTTTCAAATCGCATTCACGTGCTTATGGTCTATTCTCAAAACTATATCAATACTCATATGAGTAAATATTTCAAGTTGGACATATCAAACACATTAAAAAAAATAACAACTAAAAGTGCAGTCAAAATGTTCTGCAATATTTTTAGTTGGAAACCAAACAAACCCTAAAGGGACATGTGTCAAACAAATGCAGGCTACGTTGTATAATGCTACTTATCATTTCTTTGGAATGTCACATAGTATGAGAGTCTGCCCATAGCACATTTTGCTTTTGTATACATCTTTAGATCCTACCACAACTATACAAATTATTAATATACATAATTGACTCCTAATCAAATAAACTAAACATAATTGAACTCCTAATCAAATGAACCAAACAAAGTTATGGAAAGCTACAATCTAATATGTGACTGCTACAATGGATGAGATCAATCATTATAATGATACAATGCGCCTCCTGCTCTGAACGGAGGATGGACTCATGTCTCATCATGCCACTCACCAACCAGCCCCTCATATGCCGACATACTCTGCTCCGCACCGACAGCTGTCAACAAGTCTTTTCGCCATCCTTCTTTATTTTTGAAATCCGAACCCGCCGAACATCCTGTACATCCCTCCCCTCCTTGTTTGTTAAAATTCGGAGTTTGCTTTCGCTGTGAAGATATGGGGCATTTTAAGCAAAATTGTAGAAATCCTATGAAATGTTTTCATTGCAAGTGGTTTGGCCATGTTTGTCGATCATGTAGGGCACCTCCCCACGTTCCCCTCCTACATGTCCACCACCTCTAAAACCAATTCAAAGTTTACCTCCTTTACTCCCATACTTTCACTCGACTTCTTCATCTATCCCATTAATCTCTAAGTCACCATCCTCTAAAGTTTCCACCAACTCCATGGAACCCAAACCACAAAACCTCCATTTTGGCATGGTGTTTTTGCCGATCACTCCAGAAATGTCCGAGATCTCTAACTACTTGGACAGAGTAATATTTGTTGAATCTTATGGTACGAAGATCAAGGTGGACGACATAGCGGTAACACTAGTGCACGCGGCTAAGGTTATTGGATCTTAGTCGACTAAACATCTTGTTGAGAAGAATCATTTCTTTGTCTCCGATCTCTCCAAAGAAGTGATCCAAAACCTTATGTCTTTGGGCCACATCCATGGGGATCTATGCAAGCCTTCAAGATTTTCCTCTGATGTGCTAGAATGCGGATACTGTGGCTACCATCATTTTCAGTTTTGGCTATCCATTTCATGCTAGCAGATCCAGCCTGCAGTGGGATGACATCACTAGCTTCAACATCCAATTCTTCTATGAAGATCTAGCAGATATTCCTAAGTTCATACATATCATGATCAGTCCTCGCATCTACACGGTCTGGGTGATAGTCAAGTTCTCTTAGCTAGAAATCTCTCCATTTGAAGACTCTGCATCCAAGGATGAAGACACTAACGAATTAGGTGAGAGTGAATGCTACTTTTGGTTCAACTCTCTAGCTTAAAACCAATCTTCAAGAGCCTAAAAGCATCACCTTCACCAACCTAGCTTAGCATCTTCTGAGATGGATGCTCATTGTGCCAATGATGGCCGACGACGTCATAACCCTGACTCTCTCTCTCATCTTTAACACAAACCTATCTCTACCTAGTTCCATAGGCACCTTGATCTCTGTTAGCTATTGCCTCCAGGCCTACATCCTTTACACCCTAAGTCCTAGCCTTCCCTTTTGCTTAGATAGCCTTTTCTACCAACTTCACATCACCAATGGGCATCCTTTCATTCATATACAGACCTCGATTTCAAATTCGAAGAAGTTGTTCCTGATTGGCCTAGCTCCTAATACTAACTTCTTTTATGCAAACAAACCCTACCTTATTGCCTCCGCTTGCAAACTCTAGGGGAGGTCCCAAGCCCCTTACACCTAAGATACCTATCACCATGGTGTTTTCTTCCCTGCTGTCGTCCCTCAACAAGCCCTGTCAGGAAAAGCTTCCTGACCCTACTCCAGACCCCATTCTCCATAAGAGAAGTCCGAGATTAAGGGCCAAAAAAATCAAAGCTTTAAATCTACTTGATCCTAAACCTAATGATCAGGACATTGTCTTCATCAACTCACTTACTTCAGGTGATATCATCCAACTTAGCAAAAAATGTGGCGTGTCTGTGTCTTCTGAAGGTGCATTTCTGAAGCTTAGGTAGATGGAACTTTTCAGATGTAGGGATCTTGTTGTCAAAAAGATCCCTCAGAAGGTTGCCTAGGCTCTGGATATGATGAGAAGATCACGACACCCCAAGGATGCTCTGGCTTTAATTGACCTTTTTGTGTTTTTACTGCCTGTCATGTACTCTCTTCGATAAGAATCCTACACCTCAAAACTAAGGACACTCTTTTGTTTTGCTTTTTGTCTTCAGCTGTTAAGCATCTCTAATAAAAGAGATCTTTCCCTTCTGACAGAATCCTGCACTGATATTGCCCTTGCTTATTCTTATCAACTTCTATTATATATCCGATACCAATGACCATTCTTTTTTGAAACATAAGAAGAATGGGTAGGGCCAAAAAGAGGAGAGATATTAAGAGCATCGTCAAGCTTTCTAAATACTGGATCGCAAGCTTCCAAGAAACTAAACTAGAATCCATTAGCATAAACCTTGTCAAATCTGCCTGTGGACAAAACTTTACTGAATGGCACCTCAAAGCTGCTAGAGGATCATCGGGTGGTTTATTAACTTGTTGGGACCCATCATCAGTGACTGATATTCCGATCCATATTGAAGAATATTCCATCACAACTCGTTTCACTTTAGATAATAACAGCTTTCAAAGGTTCCAAATGAATGTCTATGGCCCACAATACTGCCACCACTGCTCCCTTCTCTTTGAAGAGCTCCTCTATGTCAAAGAGAAACATCATGGTCTCTGGGTGATATTGGGTGATTTTAACATAACTCGCTACAGCTATGAAAGGATGGGAGCTACTAGCAGTCGAGCAGCATCTAAAGAATTCAACACCTGTATTAACTGGTTATAACTGATTGAGTTCAATGCTCCAAACAAAAAATCTATCTGGACAAATTTTCGAGAAGAGGCCAGCTTGGCAAAACTAGATAGATACTTCATCTCAGAGGAATGGCACAACCAGTTTCCTCAGACTAATCATGCTCCCCTGGTAAGAACCACATCCGATCATACTCCTCTTCTCCTCACTTTTACTGTTAACTTTTGGGCAAGATTAGGTTTTAGTCGAGCATCAGTGGGCTTCTACCCCATCCTTCACAGATGCTGTGGCAAACCTAGTGCACCAGCTGTGCTTTCTGCAATCGCATCTGAGAGCCTGGAGTAAGAAAAATATAGAAAATATCTATTACCAGAAAATGCTTATAGAAAAAAAAATTTGATGACCTTGATGTTGGAAAATATGTCTCAAAAGTCAATCATCAATCTGTTGACGGTTGAGCAACTTTATATTGTAATTGATTTGTTAATAAATAAAATATATTTTTGATATTTTCATCATAAGTTTTTATCTTCTAATGAACTCGGTTGTTGTGATAAAGTCCTTAGGACTATTTAGGTTCGATAAAGAGAAGATTTATCGATTAGTCCTTAAAACTGTTCACAACCAAATGATAGACTGTTAATAAGGATGACAGCTTTTATCGAGCATAGATCACTGTAGGCCATATGGGTTGGTTGTTCTCTTAACCAAGAAGTGTGGAGACACTGGTATGGCATACAGGTGAGATATAAGGATACATCGTCATTGAACGTGACCAACTCCAGAGTATTTTACTGTCGAGAATATTTCTGATGGGATATAGGTATAAGTGTCCCTTAGACTTGAGATCGCCTCAGTGACTTGCAAGTAACTCATTGTGCTTTGGTACTGGACTAACTAAATTTTTAATTCAGTGACAGAAGGCTTTTTGGCACAGTCAAGTACTTGCGAAGTCAGAGTGTGATTAAGATTGGATTGACCACTCCAAGAGTTAGAGAAGAATGAGTCGCTGTATTTCAATTTAGCAAAATCTTGGTCAGAGTAATCCATCAGATGGATTTGATATTTTGAAATACAATGTGGACAACCTGATCAGAGTTGACAGTTGAACTCTGAGGTGTCCTATGAGCATTTTGATCAAGGAGATGAATTATATAGAAACTATATCCGCATGGGTTCTAAGGATGTTGTTCTATACATTCGACCTATCCGACCGTCGGGTATCATTGCTAGATGGTCACTTCGATTGGTACAAAAATTTATTTTTATACTACTGGCTTAAGTTCGAACCTATGAGGTCACACATATTAGAGTTCACGATCCGATCGGATGGTTGATCAACGATTAAGAATCATTCTAGGATTAAACGATCAATACGATTGATATTTAACTTAGTGCAAGTATTGCAGGAGGATCGATTAGCAATTCGATTGCTAATTGGCTTAATTTGATTAAGTCAAAAGACTAAAATTAAGTTTAATTAAATATAATTTAATTATATTTAGTTTGTACTTGATTGGATCAAGTTCAATTAATTTATTGGATAAGCCAAGTGCAAGAAAAAACTAGTCCTAGTTCAAATAGGACTTGGGTCAACTTAATTTCTAATTTGATTAAAAAATTAAATCAGATTTAAATCTAATTTAATCTGATTAACTTAGGCTCTTAATTGGATTAAGATCTATTTTAATTTGGCTGATTTGGTTTTGGTTTGATTTGGTTTGAGAAATCAAATTTGAACAAGTCATAGATTGAATCCTAGTAAGACTAGGATTCCACCTTGTGCCACCTTAGCCCCCACGCCCACTCTCTCTTATCCCACGCTCACTCTCTCTTATTTTGTGTGACAAAACCCTATCTCCCAGGTCTTCATGCATGCCCAAAACTTTTCTCTCTTTCTCTCTTACATGGAATGTAGTTGTGGATCAAGTCAAAATAAGAATTTGTTTGGATTTCAAATTCTATGAGATAGAGTTTTAGGAAACCAAAACTCTTTCCTTATGGCACTGATTTTATCCAGATTTTTTTTTGAGATTTTTGTGACTTTTATGGCACATAATATGCACTCTTTGCTGGTGGTCCACATACAAAAAGAAAGAGGGGGTGCCCAAGAGTTGGGCGCCCCTTGTCTTGCCATGTTTGGATAATCCTTGACTAGGTATTTGATCTAGACAATGACTCTATCATATCTCTCTATTTAAAAAAAAAATTATAAAATTTTTATAAAAAATAGAAAAAAGAGAGATCTTTGGAGCATACAAAAATCAGGGAGAAAAAAAGTTGGGGCGTGAAGATACAATAGACACAAGACTAGGTGTTTAGGTGAGAGCAAAGAGAAGAAGAAGAGGGTCTTCTTCTAGGGTTGCTGTGTTCACCTCTTTCCTTCTTTCATCTTGAGTTTTCTGAAAGTGTCTCAGATTTAAAACTCCTTCTCTTACTTCTCATCTTTGGAAGAGTCCTAATCAAGAAGAAGAAGGCATCTAATCGACCATCGAAGAAGGATCAGCGCAGTACTAGCATACTGTGCTGATTTTCTGGACCAGGACTTCTGATTGTGATTTGTGGGCTCGTGTGGATGACTCCTAGAGGCCGGACGTA
This sequence comes from Elaeis guineensis, assembly GCF_000442705.2. Classification (NCBI taxonomy): domain Eukaryota; kingdom Viridiplantae; phylum Streptophyta; class Magnoliopsida; order Arecales; family Arecaceae; genus Elaeis; species Elaeis guineensis. Next base: position 22,629,714 of record NC_026000.2, read on the forward strand.
TGTATGACTTGTAACATTATCCTCAAGTCCAGATCAGTAAAGTTAGAACGTCTAACTTGTAAGATAATAGATCTGATCTATTATATTTTACATACATTAGATGTAGTATAGAAACATGTTGATATGATCAACATGTAGTTCTTGCTCTTTATATTTTAATTTTTGATTTAATGTCATATAATAATCATGTATAAGATCTTAAATCTAGAAATTCTCTGATTTTATAAGATAAATTTTGATTTATTTTAGTCTTCCGCTGCCTGATCTTGAAAAGTTTCAAGATCTAATCCTGAAATCCTATATTTGGTTCCTTCAATTGGTATTAGAGCTTAGGTTATTTATTACATGATTATTTATACATACTTAGATTATTTCTTAGATTAGATCTAATTTATAATCTGATTGTTAAATCTAAAATTAAAATTTTTAGATCAATCACGAACTGTAAGTTGTCCTGTTGTAAGGTTTATCCCTTACAGTGCAAAGATTGTCCTAGTTCGTATAGATCTATCTTTAATCATAAATTTGTTAGATGTGATCTAGATTAAATTTATGATTTATTAGATTAAAAGATATTTAAATCTAAAATAAAATCTCTTTATTAATAATTTTCGTGCAAAGAACCATCATATATTTGTCTAAAAAATTTGTGCAGTTTAAAGTTGAAATGATTTCAATTACATGAACCGTTTAGATTAGATCTAAAGTAGTTTCATACTTATTTCACTTACATTTTGATTATGAATCAAATATGCAACTTAGTTGGTAGAACCATATTATAAAAATATTTTATAAATATAAAAATTATTTTCGAAAAGCCGAATCCCAACCCTCAGTCCAAAATTTAATTGAGAATTAAGAAGTTGTTTGATTAGGTTCTAGGATTATGAATTGAAGAACCTAAGACACAAACCATAACACATTGGGTTAATAGGTTAGTGAAAATTAGGTCCATTAATTAGGTTAGACCTAAAGTTAGATTAAAGATAGACTTAATTAGAGAATTGACTAAATCTAATCAATTGTTATCTTAGATTAGGTCAAGGATTCTCTAGATCAATTACAATAGTTGTAGTTGGTCAAGTCCATATCTTTAACGAGAATCAAATGGACTTGATTCTTGACTAAGCAGTCTAGCACAAACTGTTAGGCTGATCTAATCGAAACTAATTAAATCAGCTGGTGTCTAAGATAAACCAGACCGATGATTTTTAATTGGCAGCCTGTTTACCTGACCATTTCTGATGGTGTCTAAGGGAAGCTTTGGCAGACCCTCCCACTGACCGAACTTATCTGACCTCTTGGTGAAATTATATTTTGATTGGATCACTTGACTATTCGAGCTGACTTATGTCAGTTAGAAAAATCAGTGTGACTGATTTAAGTGCTCCTAGACCAACCCTTTTAATGATCTCCCTTAAGCTGACTCGGTGAAGCCAGTGGGAGGATCATGATAATCTGGTTCATCTGACCTCCTCTTCTAAATCAATTAAATTCTCTAAAATTATTAGATCCTTAAAATAAAATAGTTATGGTGATAACTAGATCATAGCCTCCTATTAAGTGGATGATAATGGGTCCATCAGTTAGATAATCATTGGAGGTCCAAAGGCCTGGTGCTTATTGGCTGATAGAATTGTCATTCATAATATGATTTCTTGACTGCATCTTTCTAAATGGTGGTTAAATTAGCCAACCAAAATTGGACCTAATCATTCATTGGCTAGATGGGCCAAGTATGGTCATGTTAATGGTTAGACCTAATCAGACCTTTTCAGTGGAGGCCAAAGCCTACTGATTAGAGACTGGGGTAAAATTAAAATTACTAAAAATTATTTAAAAAAATAATTGGTTATGAACCTACCCTTAGATGTACATGGGTTGGCCAATCAAAGTTGGGCTTGTGTGTAGTCTAAGTGGATTCTAGTACCCACTAAGGAATTAGGGTAATTCTTCGAATTGGAGGTAGAGGCTACCAATTCGAATAAAATAGTGAGAGAAACCTTTTGATTAAAGTCCAAATCTTTAGGTTTAATGAATCAATTACTAATTAGGTTATGATTTTTCTTTATGCAGATATAGCAACTTTCCTATCACTCCGATCATTATTGGACAATGATAAGTTGGTGGGACCCAATTTTAGTAGCTGGTACCAAAAATTGAAGATAATTCTGGAGTATGAACGGATCCTATATGTGATAACGGATCCTGCACCTGAGGAGCTAGCTGTCAATACACATGGAACAGTCAGAGACACTTACCAGAAGGGCTCAGTGACCGGACCATGGTGTGCTGCATCATGCTGGCTGCCATGAGCAACGAGTTCAGTCGCAGATTTGAGACGGCTCAGCCAAAAGACATGCTTCAAGTATTGGAGGATGCCTTTGGCACACCCGATGATGTGGAGAGGCACATGACTAGTTGTGCCATCTTCAACGCTAAAATGCGGGATGGTACCTCTGTCACTGATCATGTATTATACATGATCGAGCTGATAGAGCGTTTGAGCAACCTCGGCTTTCCCTTGCATGAGCAGCTTGGGAAAGATGCAATACTGAACTCATTGCCCAAGTCTTATCTCCCATTCTTCACTCATTATAGAATGTCAAAGCCTGAAGTAAACTACCACGGGTTACTGAGGTTGCTTCAGAACTTTGAGAAGGATCATCAACTCCACAAGGAGTCGGTGAACTTAGTGGGAGGTTCGTCTTCTGGTTCTCGACCTTTTAAAAAAGAAAAGAAGAACAAGAAGAAAAAAGTAAAGAAGATGCAAGTTCAGGCTGGAACATCAGTGCAGGACCAGACCAGAAAGATCAAGCCCGATAAGAGTCAAGCTGAATGCTTCTTTTGCAAGAAGCAGGGGCATTGGAAGAGGAACTGTCCTCAGTACATTGCCTCCCTGGATCCGAACAGGTAGAGAAAGAAGCAAGCTGTTGCTGGATAAGGTATTTATATGATAACTCCTTGCAATTTCTCTATTTGTGATATAATTGACTGGATATTAGATACTGGTAGCCTTTACCATATTTGCAATTCATTGTAGAGGTTGCAGGTCAGTAGGAGATTCGAGCAAGATGAGAGGTTCCTGAACGTTGGAGATGGAAGATCAGTTCCAGTTCTAGCATTAAAAATCTTGAAACTTGTATTTGAGTCCCATACTGTTGTTTTTAATGATTATTATTTCTGTCTCAGTTTTTTTTTAAATATTATTTCTGTAGGCCTTCTGGCTAAAAATGATTATGAAATTTTAATAAAAAAATAAGTTTGTAATATCATTATGAATGGTGTTACTATTTTTTGTGGATATTTAAACAATGATGTGTATATGTTATCACAACCTGTTAATGTAGTCTATTCTACAGGCAAACACCCTAGATTAGATAGTGTATCAGATATCTACTTATGGCACTGTAGGCTAGGTCATATAAACAAGAACAGGATAAACAGGTTGACTCAAGAGGGAATCTTCGAAGTCAGTGATTGTGAATCACTTCCAACCTGTGAGTCCTGTCTTCTTGGTAAAATGACCAAGTCACCTTTTATTGAAAAAGATGAGAGAGCTATTGAGCTCTTGGGCTTAGTACATACTGATGAATACGGACCCACGAGTGCAAGTGCTAGAGGTGGATATTTTTACTTTATCACTTTCGCAGATGATCTATCCAGATATGGATATGTCTATCTAATGAAATATAAGTCGGATTCATTTGAAATATTCAAACGATTCCGAAGTGAAGTAGAAAAATAAACTGGAAAGAGTATTAAAACTCTTCGATCTGATCGAGGCGGAAAATATCTTTCTAGTGAGTTTCTCACATATCTAAGAGAGAATGGGATTCTCTCCTAATGGACTCCTTCAGGAACACCACAGCATAATGGTGTGTTTGAAAGGAGAAATCGAACTCTGTTAGACATGGTCCGATTCATGATGGGTTTTGCCAGCTTGTCGATATCCTTATGAAAATATGCACTCTAATCGGCTTGTTATCTGTTAAATAGGGTTTCAAGTAAGCCTGTAATTAAGACTCCATATGAGATATGGACAGGGTGTAAGCTAGCACTTTCACACCTTAGGGTTTGGGGGTGCCCGGCCTATGTCAAACAGTTAGTTACAGATAAACTTGGATCTAGATCTGACAAATGCACATTCATAGGGTACCCCAAAGAGATCAAAAGATATTTTTTCTACCATGCTGATGAACCAAAGGTGTTCGTCAGCCTTAAGGCAACCTTTTTAGAAAAGAAATTCCTTGGTGAAGGAACCATTGCCTCTAAGGTTGAACTTGATGAAGTTCAACAGGTAGAAGGACCGACACTAGTAGCTGAACTTGAGTCAGATTTGATTAGATCAGATCTGGAGGTCAATGTACCTGTACCATTAAGGCGATCTGGTAGAGTACCATGTCAGCCAGACAAATACTACGATTTCTTGATCCGGGATGGTAATCCATCGAACTCGATGAGAACGATGAGGATCCGATCACCTATATGGATGCAATGCAGAGACCTGATTCTGAGAAATGGCTTGAAGCCATGCAATCCGAAATGGAGTCCATGAAGATCAACGATGTATGGACATTGGTTGACCCACCTGAAGGGGTTAAATCCATTGGGTGTAAATGGGTCTTCAAAAGGAAGAGGGGCGCAGACGAAAAGGTGGAGACCTATAAAGTCCGTCTGGTTGCCAAAGGGTATTGTCAACATTATGGTATTGACTATGACAAGATGTTCTCCCTTGTGGCAATGCTCAAATTCATTCAGATAATGCTTGCAATAGCTGCCTATCTGAATTATGAGATCTGGCAGATGGATGTAAAGACAGCTTTTCTGAATGGAGAGCTGATCGAAGAGGTGTATATGATACAACCTGAGGGGTTTACATCCACAGATGTGTCCAAGGTGTGCAAGCTTCAAAGATCCATTTATGGCTTGAAGCAAGCTTCCCGAAGTTGGAACATGCATTTTGATAAGGTGATCAAAACATATGGCTTCGTTAAGAACGGAGAAGAGCCCTACATCTATAAATGGGCAAATGATCCAGTTGTAGTATTCTTTGTCTTGTACGTGAATGACATTCTCTTAATCAGAAATGACATCCTCACACTACAGGAAATAAAAATTTGACTGTCATCGCAGTTCTCCATGAAGGACTTGGGTGAAGCATCCTACATCCTAGGGATGAAGATCTATAGGGATAGATCTAAAAGGATGCTTGGGTTATCCCAGTCCACGTACATAGACACTGTGTTGAAGAGGTTCAGCATGGAGAATTTTAAGAAGGGTTATCTACCAATAGGCCATAGAATTTCTCTCTCTAAGAAGGATTGTCCAATAACTCTTGAAGAGAAAGAGCGTATGAGTAGAGTCCCATATGCTTCGATCGTGGGATCTATCATGTATGTCATGACATGTACAAGATCAGATATGGCATACTCACTAGGAGTAGTGAGTAGATACCAATTTGATCATGAAAAAAGTCACTGAAAAGTGGTTAAAACCATCCTTAAGTATTTGAGAAATACTAAGGACCAATGGTTGGTTTATGGTGAGTCAGATCTGAAACTTATGGGGTTCACAGACTCCAGCTTTCAATCTGACCATGATGACATCAGAAGCGTGTCAGGTTATATCTTTACTTTAAATGGTGGAGCTATCTACTGGAAGAGTTTCAAGTAGCATACTGTGGCAGACTCTGTTTGTGAGACGGAGTACATCGCAGCATCGAATGCCGTGAAGGAAGCTGTGTGGCTGAGAAAATTCATCACCAAGCTCATAGTAGCACCATCCCTCGATGGTCCAATTCTGCTCTACTACGACAGCACTGGTACCATAGCTCAGGCGAAGGAACCCAAAGCACACCAACAGACGAAGCATATTTTGCGCCGCTTCCATCTAATCCGAGAGATCGTGGATCGAGGTGACATCGACCTTTAGAAGATCGACGGAAAGAAAAATCTGGCCGACCCTTTCACTAAAGCCCTGGCGATTAAGGAGTTCGACAATCACAAGTCGAAGATGGGTATTAGATACTGTGCCGAGTGGTTTTAGGACAAGTGGGAGTTGTTGGAAACTATGTCCCAAAAGTCAATCGTCAACCTGTTGACGGTTGAGTAACCTTATATTATAATTGATTTGTTAATAAATAAAATATATTTTTGATATTTTTATCATAAGTTTTCATCTTCTAATGAACTTTATTGTTGTGATGAAGTCTTTAGGACTATTTAGGTTCGATAAAGAGAGGATTTATCGATTAGTCCTTAAAACTATTCACGATCAAATGATAGGCTGTTAATAAGGACGACAGCTTCTATCGAGCATAGGTCGCTGTAGGCCATATGGGTTGGTTGTTCTCTTAACCAAGGAGTATAGAGACACTGGGGTGGCATACATGTGAGATGTAAGGGTACATCATCATGGAACGTGACCAACTCCAGAGCATTCTACTGTCAAGAATGTCTCTGATGGGATATAGAATAAGTGTCCCTTAGATCTGAGATCGCCTCAGTGACTTGCAAGCAACTCACTGTGCTTTGGTACTGGACTAACTGAATTTCTAATTCAGTGACGGAAGGCTTCTGGGCACAGTCAAGTACTTGCGAAGTCGGAGTGTGATCAAGATGGGATTGATCACTCCAAGAGTTGGAGAAGAATGAGTCGCTGTATTTCAATTTAGCAAAATCTTGGCCAGGATAATCCATCAGATGGATTTGATATTTTGAAATACAATATGGACAACCTGATCAGAGTTGACAGTTGAACTCTGAGGTATCTTATGAGTATTTTGGTCAAAGAGATGAATTATATAGAAACTATATCCGCATGGGTTCTAAGGATGTTGTTCTACACATTTGACCTATCCGGCCGTTGGGTACCATTGCAAGATGATCACTTTGATTGGAATAAAAATTTATTCCTGTGCTACTGGCTTAGGTTCGAATCTATGAGGTCACACACATTAGAGTTTACGATCCGATCAGATGATTGATCAACGATTAAGAATTGTTCTAGGATTAACGATCAATACGATTGACATTTAACCTAGTGCAAGTATTGCAGGAGGATCGATTAGCAATTCAATTGTTAATTGGCTTAATTTGATTAAGCCAAAGGATTAAAATTAAGTCTAATTAAATATAATTTAATTAGATTTGGTTTGGGCTTGATTGGGTCAAGTCCAATTGATTTATTGGATAAGCCAAGTGCAAGGAAAAACTAGTCCAGTTCAAATAGGACTTGGATCAACCTAATTTCTAATTTGATTAAAAAATTAAATTAGATTTAAATTTAATTTAATCTGATTAAATTAGGTTCTTAATTGGGTTAAGACCTATTTTAATTAGGTTGATTTGATTTTGGTTTGATTTAGTTTGAGAAACCAAATTTGAACAAGTCATAGATTGAATCCTAGTAAGACTAGGATTCCACCTTGCGCTACCTTAGCCCCCACGCCTACTCTCTCTTATCCCACACCCACTCTCTTTTATTTTATGCGATAAAATCTTCTCTCCCAGGTCTTCACGTATGTCCAAAACTTTTCTCTCTTTCTTTCTTACATGGAATGTGGTTGTGGATCAAGTCAAAGTAGGAATTAGTTTGGATTTCAAATTCCATGAGATAGAGTTTTAGGAAACCAAAACTCTTTTCTTATGGCACTGATTTTATCCAGATTTTTTTTTGAGATTTTTGTGACTTTTATGGCACATAATATATGCCCTTTACTGGTGGTCCACACACAAAAAGAAAGAGGGGGCGCCCAAGAGTTGGGCGCCCCTTGTCTTGCCATGTTTGGATAATCCTTGACTAGGTATTTGACCTAGACAAGGACTCTATCATATCTCTCTATTTAAAATAATTTTTTTATAAAATTTTCATGAAAAATAGAGAAAAGAGAGTCCTTTAGAGCGTGCAAAAATCAGGGAGAAAGAAGGTTAGGGCATGGAGATACAATAGACACAAGACTAGGTGTCTAGGTGAGAGCAAAGAGAAGAAGAAGAGGGTCTTCTTCTAGGATTGCTGTGTTCACCTCTTTCCTTCCTCCATCTTGAGTTTTCTAAGAATGTCTCAGATCTAAAACTCCTTCTCCTACTTCTCATCTTTGAAAGAGTCCTAATCAAGAAGAAGGAGGCATCTAATCGACCATCGAAGAAGGATCAGCGCAGTACTAGCATACTGTGCTGATTTTCTAGATCAGGACTTCTGATCATGATTCGTGGGCTCGTGTGGACGACTCCTAGAGGCTGGATGCGTGTGCGGCTCGCAACATTATTCTCAAGCTCGGATCAGCAAAGTTACAACGTCTAACTTGCAAGGTAATAGATCTGATCTATTATATTTTACGTACATTAGATGTAGTATAGAAACATGTTGATATGATCAACATGTAGTTCTTGCTCTTTATATTTTAATTTCTAATTTAATGCCATGTAATAATCATGTAATAGGATCTTAGATCTAGGGATTCTCTGATTTTATAAGATAAATTTTGATTTATTTTAGTCTTCCACTGCTTGATCTTGAAAAAATTTCAAGATCTAATCCTGAAACTCTAGATTTGGTTCCTTCACTTGATACCCTTGAAGAAGATAGAAACCTGACGACTGAAGAGAGAAATGAAAGATCTTGTCTCAAATCACAGCTTGAGACGTTAATCCAATAGGAAGAAATTTCCTAGAGATAAAGATCCAGACAACTATGGCTAGCTGAAGGAGATAGAAACACCAAATTTTTCCATATAAGTGCATCCAATAGGCAAAGGAAGAATTTCATTGCTGAAATTCAGAAAGACGACAAAGTTTATCACAACCAAGCCGACATTGACACAGCTTTTCTAGACTACTACACCGAGTTATGGGGTTCAATGGAAGATCCAATGGTGGAAGTAGATTGGGAGGCGTTATATCCTGAAAATTGCATTAATCTCAGCCTATTAGAAAGGTCATTCTCTGAAACTGAAATCAAAGATGCTATCTTCAACCTCCTAAGTGACAAAGCACCCAGACCAGATGGTTTTCCAATTTTTTTCTATCAGAAACACTATCAGATAGTTAAACCTAATATTCTAGCCTTTTTTGAAGCTGTTTATAGATCACTGTCGGACCTTTCGAGGATAAACTACATTAACATTGTCCTTATACCCAAGAAAAAAGAAAGCCTTGATGTCAGAGATTTCCATCCTATCAGTTTGGAAGGCAGTATTATTAAAATTCTCTTAAAAGCGCTCTGCACAAGACTAGGTCAGGTTATTGATTCGCTTATCTCTGAGACCCAATCAGCCTTCATGAGAAATAGATCGATATATGAGAGCTATATTACAGCAGCTAAAATCATTTCATATTGCAAGAAGACTAAACAAAGAGGAATCTTCTGTGAAGTCGACTTTGAAAAAGCATTTGATAGAGTCTTTTGGTGATTTCTCAGCAAACTATTGAAAAAAAAGAGGTTTTGGTCTAAGATGGTGAAGGTAGGTGCTTTCAGTGATACAGACGAACACCTCCTCACTCATCATCAATGCTGCAACAAAAAAATCATTCAGCACTAAGCACTAGGAAAGGATTAAAACAAGGCAATCCTCACTCTCCCCCCCACCCCATTTGTTTATACTTATTGCTGATGCCCTAAACCGAATGCTCATTAGAGCATCTGCTAGCAACCTCATTAGCGATCTTGGCCCTTTCAACCCAATAAGAATATTAATTGCTTGCAATTTGCGGATGAAACAATTATATTCGATAAATGCCGCAAAGAAGGATATCAATACTCTAAAAATGATTCTGTACTCATTTGAACTTCTCACAGGATTGAGAATTAACTTCAAAAAATCCAGTATTATTGGTTTAGGTATGCTAATAGAAAAAATAGTTATCTTTGCCAAGATATTCGGATGCTCTGCAGTTAGCTGCCAATCGATTATCTAGGTATACCCCTCCGTAGCTCATCCTTGAAAGCACACAACTAGAATTTTATTTTGGAAAAATTGGATAAGAAACTTGCTGGATGGAAGTTCAAAGTTCTATCTCTAGCTGGTCGAAGAACCCCCATAAGCTCAGTGCTTAATGCTCTATTGGTTTATTGGATGTCAGTTTTCTTGTTACCAGAGTCAGTTATACAGAAAATTAACACAGGTTGCAGAAAATTCTTGTGGGGAGGAGATGAGCATCGTGGAAGAACCAAGATCCTTGCAAATTGGTCAATGGTCTGTCGCCTAAAGCACATGGGTGGCTTGGGGATCAAAATCTCAAAATTCTGAATCGCTCTCTGATATTGAAGTAGTAGTGGAACTTCTACACACAACATAGAAAACCTTAAAAGAAATTAATCCAGAGCATTTACTACAAATCCTATTTGCCATTGCCTTCTCTTAACATATCTTTAAAAGGTGCTTCACCCTTCTGGAGGGGTGTCATCAAGCTTGGCAGTACCTTCCAAAATTTCACCACTTCAAGAATAGGCAACGATAAAAATACATCTTTTTGGTATGATGTTTGGTTGAAGGATATGCCTATGGTTCTACCTGACCTCCATGCTTTTGCTATTAACCCACTAAGCAGCATTGATGGATTCTTCTCTCATTTCGACTGGCATTCAAACTTCGACCAACCTTTAAGCTGTGCTGCCACTGAGGACTACCTGAAGCTTATTGAATACCTCTCAAACACAAGTCTATCAGAGGATGAAGATAAAAGACTATGGAAATGGAGTAAGACAACAAATTTTCGATTAAAAATTGCTACTTGTTCTTAATTGATGGTGGGATATATCAAGCCATTGGAAAGACACTATGGTTATTGCCACTCCCTGAGAAAGTTAAAGTTTTTGGTTGGTTGACCTTCTACAACAAAATCCTAACATCCAAAAATCTGATCAAAAAAGGAGTGTAGGTTGAGCAACTGTGTCAACTATGCTATACGAGGAACTAAACTACGGACCATCTTCTTTTGGCATGTTCATATTCTACAACTCTATGATCATTAGTAACCTAAGATATACACTATCCACAGCTTCTGTGCAACATCTCTTAAGTATGGAAGGATTGGATTCAAACATTCCATACAGGGAACAAGGCAGAATGCTTACTTCACTCCTTTTAACCTCACACTGGTTGATATGGAAAGAATGCAATAACAAAATCTTCTGCTTCGAGGTACACTTAGCAATGGAAACAGCAAAGAAAACTGTTCAAACCTTCGAAGAATGGACAATGCTTGCAAAGAATCAAGAAGGATCTAAAAACTCAAAGCTACGTAAAGAGTTGAAATGCATGCACTCGCATGCTATGAAATTGAGGAAAGTGTGGGCAGCCGGGTCTTCACATAATCAGAGAACAGATTTTATCTTGGTTGATGACCCTGATGGCCACCAAGAGCCATGATCATACAAGTCAGAAAGAGAACTACGGGAGTAGTTGGTTGGGCAACATCGAAGACTGTATTAGTTGGCACATTGAACTCCCCTCTTGTATCTCGCTCCTGGTCTCTTGGGCAATTGACACCGAGGCCCTTTATAGAACCTGCCACTCACTAAAACATGTAAATATTAACAATTTCAAATGATTATCCTTGGGGGAATATCTCTTTCCTCCTAGCTTCTCAAAAAAAAAAAGAAAAAGAAAAAAAAGGATAAAATGCGCCAAGTATCTTCAAACCCACTAAGCTCATGATCTCACCAAATTAAGAAATGAACCAAGGTAACATAGGCATCAGGCAAGTAAATTAAATATTCTCTAATGGAGCATCATATGATTCCCTCTACTCCTCATGATTCCCCTCCTCGAACTCACAAATCCAATTTTATTAGGGAAGATCTTCAAAGAGAAACCTTCTAAAATGATTCTTTTCTATGCCATCACTTCCTCAACGTGCTTCGCCAGATGGTATCCCTAGGACTAAGGAGTTCCCTTATCATGCATACATGGCCATTCCGATATCTCATGGGCAGCATGGTGTGGCACCCTATGATTCTTTTTGGTGCTTGAGAGTTTTAGTTTTTATGTAGAATTCTCTAAGAGTACTTCAAAAGTGTTTATGGCTATAAATCAGTCTCTCAATTGTCTTCCTGTCCCCTCCCTCACGCACGAACGAACCCAAGAGGGCTCACTTAGAATAGCCCTAGGCTGGAAAGTCATGTTGAACTCAAGTGCTATTATGTTGCACCGGGCCATCTATTACCATGCCATATTTGGGTGGGAAGGGTTCTGGGAATTGGTTACCCACTTTCCAACCCAACACCCCAACTTCATTTGGTGAAAAGATATCAGAAGTGTGGTGTTTATATTTCCTTTTTTAATATTCTTGTTAAAGCTCTACAATTCGTGATGTATTAGTAGGTTTCAAGGAACATACTTCATGCCCTCACTCTTCTCTGCGTAAGAACTTAAAAAGGGATTTTAGTAGCTTTATATGTTATCTAAGATTAAAAGATGAAAAAGCTGTCATTTTGAAAAATGTTAACGCCTAACGTTTGATAAAATTATTAGAAAGATGCATACAATTGTCAAACATAAGGGATGCATGCAGGTAATTTTTTTCGTGTTCACATATAGAGATATCCTGTCCATCCGAAATTCCACTCATTTACACATCCATGCAACTTTCACGCACTTCAATTATAATGTATCAATAACTGAAGTGGATGAAATCATGGAAGGTACCGGACATAAGCAAATAATTAGGTTCATTAACTGGTGTAATCTCATGCTTTGATGGGTGATCTCAGCTCTCAGCTCTCTTTCTTGCTAGATCAGATATCAATATATTCATATCCATATTTATTTTTTTGGATAAATATAAAAATAGATATAGATATTAGCCAGATGCAAAAATTTACATCCATATTTATTTTAAACAGATATGAATAAATATTAAATATTAAAAATATAGATATAAGTCGGATAATTAAATTTTATGACTATAGAATCAAAGATATAACTAAATGGATGATAAATCAAATTAATAATATGTTAATACAGTTGTATATTTTTTAAAAAATTAATTATTTTTATACAAAATTATATAAAATTATAGATAGAATCGAATATTCAAGTATAGATCGGATAGTTATCTATTTGTGTGTGTATATATATATATATATATTATGGATATGTATATGGATACAGATATTATTCAGACATTCAAATTTTTATTTATATCTAAATAGATTTAGATATGAAAATAAATCCAGACGGATTATTACCCATACTACTTTCACTCTTAATTAATAGGCATGAGTATGATAGACATTTTAATTAATTTAATAAGCAAAGAAAGGGTCTAACCTCTTGGCTCTCTGTGAACAAATAAAATGCACAAAAAAAAGAAAGGAAAAGAAAAGAAAAGAACAGAAAGCAAAGGAAGCCATGCGTCTCTTCAACTTAGCCGTCAGCTTCCTCCCCTCTTCCTCTTTTGAAACGTGTCCAGTTCTGACCTGGCTTTATCCACGTTCTAACATCATCATAAGCACCTCTTAGCTAAAACGTACGGCTATCCATTGGTGTCAGAAGGTGTAATGTGTCAAAGGCTCCAAGAAATAGGAATCACGAATGCTATTGGCTGAGGAGGGTATCTGCTCATCTGGTTATCTCATAGAACAAGAGGACTTTGGCTAGGAATAACTTGGGATAGCCCTTTTTTTTTTTGGATGGCTAAAATACACTCAAAAGATGGAACAAAAGGAGCACAAACAAGATGGGCATAATGAGGAGGTTAACAAAAGCATGGATGTCGTTTGGTTGATTGATTGATTTGTTTGTTTAAAGAATTCTATTGGTATCTAATGCACATTGCCTAAGGGCTCTAAAGGCCAGTCCTTTAAACTAGTGGTGGCTATTGTAGAACAGAGACTGAGGGAACTGTTTTTGGATCTTAATTTGGCATTTGGCTCAAGACGTACAGCTCCAAATCCTAAGGAGTTATCAACCAAGTTATGGCTGTTTCAAGTCGTCAAGGCATGGATAGCAAAAACAAGCCAAGAAAGTGGCAAGAGATTGGGTCACAAGGGAAGGCTGAGAAAAAACCAAGAGGATGCAATGAATGAACCTAGACATGGAAATCGCATTGAATATCTCAGACATGATAATGTTCATCAGCCAAAATATCACATTTGATTTTGTCACGAGTTGGAGATATGGATTCAGACATATAGCTTAGTTAGTTTGTCAATTAGGGATTAATTATTGCTAAATGTCCAAAGCAAGATATCTGAGGAATGCACAATATTGCTACATCCTTTTCTAAAGTAAAGAATTCAAGCTTTGTCACATTCTTAAAAGATTGCCTTTCTATGGAAAACAAAAGAATCCAAGTCTAGTATGAGATTCTTTGCTGAAATATAAATAATGCATGTTGAATGCTAAATTCTTTAATCACGGTAACATGTTAAGATTTATGTGTAAAAAAAACACACTAGCATTTTGACCATATCTTTTGATGCCAATCAAAAGCACAAGGATCACAACCTTAGTTTTTTAAAGGTTCCTTTTTCCACAAACCGCTGTTAAGAAGCGGGTAGGCTTGCATGTATAGATTTTAAAATAATTTTGAAACGGTAGCGGAAGTAGATCTAAGTTAAACCCTTTAACCCCATATGCAATAAATCAAATCTATTAACTATCCGTATCCGGATCCACGACATGCATATAATCTGAAAAAAAATAAAATAATATGGAGATTGGATCTCAATATCTTTGTGCAGATCGTACTACACCGCAGTCAATGATCGTAGATCTGAATGGTTTCTTTAGCCACACACGTATCCAACGTCCACAGATATCCACACAAGGACTCGTTCTAATCAAAAATGAGATGATCTCGCCGGGGTGCTAACTCTTTGATGGTTGAAGTGGCTTCTTCTTCGAGTCTCACAGACATTCTAGAAAGGAAGAAGAACTTGGAGGAGAAAAGAAAGAGAAAGAAGAAAGGAGGCTTGACGTTTCAGAATCTCTATTCTGAAATTTTTTCTTTGATTTTTCTCATCTATTATTTTTGAGCATCCAACCTTTGGACCCCTTTTATAAGAAAGAATGAATTAGGATTTTAGGAGGGCCGCCACACCTATGACATGCCACATCACATGGGGCATCCAAAAATTCTAACACTAATAATGTGAGGCATGAGAAAGAAAATCAGATCTCTTTCTCATGCCCACAACTTTTTCAATGTAAAAAATAATCAGGTTTGGTGCCATAAGAACTTTTCTTTTATCCCTTTTTTGTTTCCTTCTTATCCTCTCATCTTGATTTGAATCAAATTCAAATTAAGTAGGAGATAAGAATCATGACTCATCAAAAAACTGCCTATCATTCTTATCATTATCTCTTGATTTGAATCGAATTCAAATTAGGAAAGAAATAAGGATGTAAGTCATCAACAGATACCGCCCCACCCTCTCTGCGCCCTCTCCCTTTCATGCAAAAATTCCCATTCCAAATATTTTTTCATGAGATATCTTAGTATGGAATTCTAGGGTGCAAGGAGAGAATCCTAACTCCTTGAGACTCTAGGATTTTTATTTTGATCTTAATCCAAATTTGATTTTATTTGACCCAAGGAGAGAATAGAACCTAATCAAATTAGGAACCCAATCTTCTCAATAAATTTTTAATCCAATTAGAAATTAACTGAATCCAAGTTTTGATCAAATCAAAAATTAGTCTCCCTCGTAATTAGGCTTGATCCAATCAAACCCAATACAATTCAAATTAAATCCAATTCAACTATACTTGATCCAAACCTTATTGCTCAATCAAATTGAGCCAATTAGCAATCCAATTACTAATTAATCTTCCTATAATTTACTAACACTTAGTGAATTACATAATTGTAACTTTTGCTTAAGGTCAATCATCAATCACATTGATAATTTTATCCTTCAATGATTCATAATCGTCGATCAACCATCTGATCGACAAGAATCTCTTTTGTGTGTGATCCTATAGGTTCCATTCTATTTGATAGTAAAATATATTGTGATATCCATCATAGTATCATCGAAACTTCTTTCGATGGATTGGAATAATTCCAACTCTCCCCTTCGAGGATCATCGATCATCAAGATGATGCTCGATAAGTCCCAAAATTCATCAGTGACATCTAGCAATATATAGTGGTAATCCAGTAGAATGAAAGTAATGAACATCTAGGAGCAGTTACCGTGTAGTTCGATTTTTTTGTCATAAGTTTCAACAAGATGTAGGTTAAGGATAACTCGTCAAACCCATTCGTCCATCATATGTCAGATTCAATTGACTCGAGTCCATGTGAAATCTTATGAAAACTTCTTCCTATCATCCACCTACTATGATCATAAATTTTAGGACTCAGTCTCATGAATTATATAGGATCTTTTTCTATCTATCAGGATCGACAGATCCCATCTAGATGCATACCCTATTCCTATAATGGATCTACTATAGCTAACATACACCGTAAGATTTTGAATGGCTAGATAACCAAATAATTGTGCAGTCAAACTACAGCAACCTCACTGTGAATAGTCGAAGCATCGCAGATCAAAAAACTATCTACGTCACTACAACTTTAAGTAAGTCACTGACGAGTGGGTAGCCATCCTAGTGACTTCTCGTGTTGGTCACGCTCAATACTCTTGATCTCTATCAAGCACCTGCACTATCACTCTAGTGTTCCTATACTATCGACTCGAGACTCATCTACCCATGAAGAAAAATGATCTATGCACCGATCTATCCGGATCAGTCACCGTCTCCATGATGATCTATTGATCGGAAGTATTTAGGAATTAATCACTAATTTATATGCCTCAAATTTTTAACTTTTGAAAATACGTATCATCATCTGTCAATTCCTCGGACGATTCATGGATGCTATTAAAATACAACATGAATGAAAAAATAACTTAAATTTTATTTATTTTAAAATTTAATTACAAAGTTATGCCTCTAGAATGTATACATGTGTCAGTCAATCTGACTTCTAGGGCATAAATCTAACAACCGCTAATAAATACTTGAGGATATAATTAAAAATATGAAATTTGTAATTAGGCAAATAATATGTCATCTTATTTTGTCATCTACAAGCGAGTGAGAATTGGAAGTGCAAAATAGCACATAGCAATGCACTTGGAAAGATAAAAGTTGAAACTATTGTTGGTTACTAATTACTTGGTGCTGAAAGCGTCTGGAGACTTACTTGTGTATAAATACTATTATGGGTTATCTCATCTCATCATAAAATTGGCCTCAACTAGAGGCTGACCTCATCATAAATCCGACCTCAACTAGAGGCTGAGCTCATAAGAAAGCCAACCTGAATCAGAGACTAAACTCATCATAAAGCCGACCTGACTCATCTCAACTCATATGAATACTAACCTGAACTGAAAGCTGACCTCCTCAAAAGGCTGAATGCCGACTTGACTTTCTCAGATCATATGAATACCAACCTGATTCATCTTAGCTCAAATGAATACCAACCTGACTCATCTCAGCTCATATAAATATTGATCTAAAGTAAAATATTCCATAAATCTGAGACATCCGGAGTCTCATATGATATTTGATCTCACCTCGATTTTTTACTGAGATGAACTATTACAATAACGGCCATAGTCATCCTGTGAAAGTTGGCCATAATTTCACATATAGCGATACTACAACTCATTCCTAGCTGGCACATACAACTAGGTATAACCTCATTTCTAGCTAATATATACAGCTATGCTCTAACTCACATACAGCTGACTTCTAACAGCCTAACAAATTCTCTAATGACTTAAAAAAATCTCTAACGACCTCATCAGCTCTATAAATAGAGGGCCAAGGGATCCTCCAGATAAGCTCTGTCGGTGGAAACTTTACCAGTTCTCAAATGAGAGCTCTAGTTTTCATCCAATCTAAACTCTTTAATTTCACACAAATCCTCCTGCTCTCTTCTACTTTTTTCATCTCTTATTCTCGAGGCTTAAACTAACTTAAGTATTGGAAGGTCAAAAATTGAAGGATCCCCATCCGAATTTTTGATCTGTTTTGCAAATTTTCTTGAAGACTTGCCAGATCAGACTGCATGGCCTCTCTAGTATGGCTTCATTCAATCTCATCATTTCAAATTTTGAGCCTTGCAACAATAGATTGGCACTAGAAGGAGGGCCTTTGCCCAAAAATTTTGTGAAAAAATGATAAATTAGAAAGTACAAAATAGCGTACTGCATAATAGCAACCAGAGGTAATTCTTCAAAAAACTCCATCTCAGCATAATGAGCTCTCAATAAAATTTTCTTTAATATCTCAATTCTTATCCACAGGAGGTCAAATCCCTCTGTGTAGTCTTATCAGGTTATATCACTTTTCTACACTACCCTCAGAGTCTTAAGCTGTCAACTCATGACATTAATGGGGATGGCTCCCACGTCCGGTGAGTTGACAACACTCGTCAATTCAGAAAACCAAAAGGTCTGCTCGAGAACATGATGAGAGGCAAAAATATCCTTTCCGACCATCTCTTCTTTCAAGACTCTTAAACAGAACTCATAACCTCTCTAGTAATAAATTCTTAAGGTCCATCTATTATTTTATTCTTTTTCTATAGGTCAACAGGTTCTTGAGCATATGAGCCAAAGAAAAAATCAAAACAAGGATAAAAAAGTTTGTCCAAATGAGATATCTATTTGAGGAAGCTTAAGTTTTGATTTGAGATTTTAAGACAATATATCCTTGAAAGGGAAGGAGATGAAACATCACAAGATGAAATTCATCTGATATATGGAGGATCCAACATGCCCATGACAACATCGGATAAAGGTATTTCTTAAACCTTTATTACATTCAATTTATTATGATTGGTTTGTTCTTAGTTAATTGACTTAACCTTTAAGGTCATATCATTCTTAATATTTTGAAATTTACTTGTTATATTAAGCTACATATGCTTCATGATTGATCCAATCGAGATCAAATAATATTCATATTATAAGAGGATGACATCTTTAGCCCCACATTAGTTGTGAGTTAAGAGAAAAAAAAATGAAAGAGAGAAAGGGGAGAGAAGAAAGTCGGCTCGGCTCCCCCTCTACCTGAGGTCGCCCACGGGCCACCTGCACCCTCCTAGAGCCAAACACTGTCGGTGTGGCCGAATCGATGGCCTCCCACCGCTGGCATGATGGATCGGTGCCCCGTATGCCTCTAAGGGCCAAACCCCAGTAGATCGGCCACTACCAAGACCTTCTGTGGCCTCCCACCATTAGTGCACCCGATTGGTGCCCCATGTTCCTCCCAGGGCCAAGACCGATGAATTGGCCTTCACCAATGTCTCCAGCACTTCCACGCAACCCCCGAAGCCAAGATCAGCAGATCGATGGTCATCAAAGCCTTCTACATGCTTCCGTGTGTTTCCAGGCATCGAATCCCATCAGACTGAAGCCTCACAAAGTTCGTGAGCCTCCCGACATCAAATGCTGCCAAATCGGAGGTACCGATGTCGGACTCCATCGAATTAATAGCCCCGATGCTCCGATTCCCCTCTTCATGCTCGCATGCATTCCCGAAGTGAAGCCCCATCAGGTTGGTGATTTTTTGGCATCAAATCCATCCACATCAATGGCCCCTGTTGTGTGCCTTCCGATGCCAAACACCATCAGATCGGTGATTCCCCGATGTCAAATCCCTCCAAGTCGACGGCCTCCTAACGTCAAGAACTTCCAGATTGGTCATCCCTAGGCCTCCCGTACTTCATGCCTCCCATCGTTGATGACTCGCTGACTCGGACGACTTTTCCCACTGCATGCAGTCTCTCCTTCACCCAAGGCCTTCGTGCTTGGCACCTCAGACAACATTGAGGTGACCTATGGGTGCCTCCAAAGCCTACGTAGTCCCTCCTTCGCTCGAGATTAACTCACACATCTGACCTCGAACAATGCCAAGGTGACCCGTGGGTCTCCAAAGCCCAGATCAAAGTTGATCCAAAAAAAAATAGAGAGAGAGAGGAGAGGGAGCTTGATCCTTTATCGAAATTAAAGTGATCCAAAGCATGGATCAAGCTCGAGCTAAACAACAAGCAATCAATCAGAACTCACGGGTTCTCAAACAAAAACTCATGGTAAAAAACTCTTAAGCTTCCATTCGCTATTCTCTCCCTTTTCCTTCTCATAGGACTAAAGGGCCAAGCCAAAATCAAAATCATGGCTGAAATAAAGTCAAAATCAGACCAATATAAAGCAAAAATAAGTCCAAACTGAGACAAAAAATAGAAAGGAGTTAAACAAAACTTAGAAGCTCTCAAATAGATCTCGTAATCTCTATTGCTTCAAGAATTGATTTTGATGATCGCAAACCATTTGAGGAGACTACTAATGTATTTTTTATCTTTGAAAAATATTTTTGTGATGTTTTAGATAGTCCAAAAGATTGATTTTGAAAAGCTTCATCAAGTGTGCCAAAATTGAAGTTTCTGCAAGTTGGAAAAGTTTTTGAAGCCTTCTGAGAGTGTCCAATTGATTTGAAGCCATTTGAGAGCGTTTGAAAGTGTTCTAATAAGTTTCAAACCTTAAATGTATAAAAAATTGGGTTACAACAAATATGAGATGACCAACCTGGGTCATCCATTTTCATTGAGTAGCCGGCATGCACTGTTTTGACTTATGGCATGCAGTGAGACGACCCATTTGGGACGATCCCTGAGACCCTGAGACCAAAATAGAAAGTCTAATTTTCAGACTGGTCAAATAAGGCATCCCATGGAACTTTCCAATCATAGTGGGACGATCTATCTGAGACGACCTATTCTGAGCGAGTTCGTAACGGCTAGTTTTCAGTCCATTTTTGATGCATTTAATATGCATTAAACACTCTCCAATGGCTCTAAACCAACTTTAAGATATTCTTAAGGATAAATGGTGACTATAAATACTCATTTGAAGTGAAAAATCATAAGATTTTATAAGCATTCAAGTTCAAATCTGAGAAAAGCTCAAACAAGCCCTAAAGAGAGAAAAAAATATTTAATCACTTTACCAACCACTCTCCAGTTGCAATCAAGTATGTAATTCATTAGGAGAGTTCAGCAAAAGCTTCTTCTCCTTAAGTATTATATTTTTATTATATTTATTATGTTTATATAAGGAGATATTGTGCTAAATTTTTTGTACCCTATTTTTCTCATATTATATTTGATTTTTTGAGTTTTGGAGAGTTTCAAAATTTGATTGGGTTGATCTGAACTTTGAATCAGATTGTTGAGGATTGACTTGTATCCAAAAAATAAGTATTCTTGCTTGGATAGCAAGGATCAGAGTTATCCGATATGTTGTAGCTTTGTAATCTATTTAGTGGATTGAATTCTCAAGTAGAGACTTGGGGAGTGGATGTAAGTACAAAGTTGGCATTGAACCACTATAAATTTCTTATGTTTGCTATACTTGCTTCTCTTCACTTGTTCTTTATGCCTTATACTTGCATTTCTATCTTTTATGTTTGAATTCATTTTTATTAAAAATCAATCCACTCCACTCAAATACTTTAGCGCATTGTTTTAGCATACTAATCTTTAAAATTTTAAAAAGATCCAATTCACCCCCCCTCTTGAGATCCATTTCTGGACAACAGATGGTATCAAAATCTGATGCTCTAGCCCTTGCTTGATTTAACCATCAAGAGCCAAAGGTCAATGGCAGTCCAATTTGGTACATCCCTAGTCGAGGGGCAATCCACAAACCGACCTCCTCTTTTCAATGGGTCAAATTATACCTATTGAAAAGCTCGGATGAGAATTTTTATTCAAACACTTGATTATGACATGTGGAGTGTTATTAAAAATAGACCACACACACCCACTAAATTGATTGATGGCGTGTCTCTCCCTAAGTTGGAAGGTGAATGGGATGAAATTGATAAGAAAATAACTCAGCTCAATGCTAAAGCTATGAATATTTTATATTGTGCTTTGGATGCAAATAAATTTAATCACATTTTTACTTACAATTCAGCTAAAAAAATTTGAGATAGACTAGAAGTCACACACGAAGACACAAACTAAGTAAAAGAATCTAAGATCAATATGCTTGTGCACAACTATGAACTGTTTAAAATAAAATCTGAAGAGTTAATAACTCAAATATTCACTCATTTTACTGACATTATAAATGATTTAAAAAATTTTGACAAATATTATTCTAACAGTGATATGTGAGAAAAGTGCTTAGGTCCTTACGAAGATCGTGGGAGGTAAAAGTTACTGCAATCCAAAAAGCCAAAAATTTAAATACTCTACCATTGGAGGAGCTGCTTGGATCTCTCATGACTTACGAACTGACCATGAAGCAACACACTGTGGAGAAAATAAAAAAAAAAAGGACAATCACTCTCAGGTAGATAGCTCAGGAAGAAGAAGATACAGAAAAATCAGACAATAGTGAGGAAGATGAGGACTTGGTTCTGATCATCAGAAAATTTAGACGCTTCATTAGAAGAAAAAGACAAGGGACCAAAAGAAGACCACCAGCTAAAGGGGAGCCAAGTAAAGAAAAAGAAAAAGAACAACCCCTCATCTGCTATGAATGCAAGAAGCCGGACCACTTCAGATCAGAATAACCCCAGCTTAAGAAAGATCAAAAGAAGTTTAAGAAGAAAAATATCATGATGGCTATATGGAGTGACAGTGATGACTCCACCACTGATGAAGAATCTGACGAAGAAGCCAACATGTGCCTTATGGTACATAAAAATGAGATAACACCCGAAATTCAAAATGAATTTACTTATAATGAACTGTTAGAAGTTTTTCATAAACTTTTAAATGACCTAAAAGAATTAGAAATAAAAAATAAAAATCTGAAATCAAGAAACCAAGTATTAACTAAAAAAAAAAAGAAGTTAATAAGAAAAATGAAGAATTAGAACTAAAGAACCAGTCTCTAATAAAAGAAAAAGATGGACTTTTTAGTCAAAATAAAACTCTTATAAAAGAAAATCAAAAACTAAAGAAAGAGGTAACCAAGTTAAAATCTATTGTTGATAAATTTACATTAAGTTCAAACAAACTTCAGATGATCATTGACAGTCAAAAAGCTGTATATGATAAAGTCGAACTTGGCTATAACACTCTAAGAAAATAAAAGTTTTTGAAAAATATTTTTATCAATACATCTATAAGAAAATTATCAAATATTACTTGTTTTAAATGTGATAAAGTAGGGCATAAAGCTTATTCATGTTTATCAAATAAATTTGATGACAGAAATGTTAAGAAAATATGGATTCCAAAAGAAACTATTGTGACTAACCTCAAAGGACCCGAGTTAGCTTGGGTACCTAAGGTTAAAACTTGATTTCATATGTGTAGGTGTGTCTTGCATTTCAAACAACAAAACGAAAGTGGTATCTCGATAGTGGATGCTCAAGACATATAACTGGTGATGAATCTCAATTTATCACATTGAAAGTCAAGAATGGAAGGATGGTCACCTTTAGAGATAATGATAAAAAAAGATCATCGATATTGGTAACATTGGTATCACTCCCTCCACTTGTATTAAAAATATATTACTTGTAGATGGCCTTAAGCACAATCTTTTAAGTATTAGTCAATTATGTAATAAAGATTACAAAGTAGTGTTTGAATCATCTATGTGCATTGTAACTAGTTCCACTGATGTTAGCACTAGACTCATTGGACATAGGCATGGTAATATATACATGGTTGATTTGGATAATCTATCTTTACAAAATATGCAATGTCTTATGGCTATGAATGCTAAAATTAATGAGACTAGTCGGCTTTGGCACCGTAGGCTTGCACATATTAGTATGCATATACTTTCTAAAATCATTAAAAAGGATTTGGTTGTTGGATTCTCAAAAATTAATTTTGACAAAGACAAGATATATGATGCATGTCAATTACGTAAATAAATAAAAAAAAATTTTAAATTTAAAAATATTATTTCAACTTCTAAACCTCTAGAACTCTTATATATAGATTTATTTGGTCCTACAAGAATAACTAATCTAGGAGATACAAGATATGGTTTTGTAATTATTGATGATTTTTTTCATTTCACTTAGGTTTTATTTTTATCATCTAAAAATGAAGCATTTTCAGCATTCTCTAAGTTTTGTCGAAAAATTTTGAATGAAAAAGATTTATAAATTATTTCTATTCGAAGTGACCATGGTACCGAATTTGAAAATAAAGATTTTAAAAAATTTTATGATGAAAAAGGTATAGATCATAATTTTTCAGCATCTAGAACACCACAATAAAATAGAATTATTGAAAGAAAAAATAGAACTCTAGAAGAAATGATTCGTACCATACTATGTGAAAGCAAACTCCCAAAATATTTTTGGATAGAGGCAATTAACATAGTATGTTACATTTTAAACCATACTTTAATAAGACCTATTTTAAAGAAAATACCTTATGAATTATGGAAAGGTAGAAAATCTAATATAAGTTATTTTTATATTTTTGGTTGTCGATGTTTTGTTTTGAATAATGACAAAGATAGCTTAGATAAATTTAATGATAAATCTGATGAAGCTATCTTTTTTGGCTATTCCACTTCTAGCAAAGTCTTTAAAGTATTTAATAAAAGAACACTAATAGTGGAAGAGTCAATTCATGTAGTTTTTGATGAAACTAATAATCTTCCATCAAAGAAGAGAGAGGATGCTGATGATGCAGGTATCATAGAAAATAGAATAAAAAAGCTCACCATCAATGACTCAGATGAGCGAAATAAAGATCAATTCGATGAAAAATATGAGGATGAAAGTATCAATGATCGGAACATTCAAGAACAACCTCAGGACACAGATAATCTTCCAAGAGAATGGAGGTATATGCATAATCACCCCAAAGAATTAATAATTGATGATCTGGCACAAGGAGTAAGAACTAGATCCTCACTCAGAGATGTTTGTAATTATATAGCTTTTGTTTCACATCTAGAATCTAAAA
Organism: Elaeis guineensis; assembly: GCF_000442705.2. Taxonomy (NCBI): domain Eukaryota; kingdom Viridiplantae; phylum Streptophyta; class Magnoliopsida; order Arecales; family Arecaceae; genus Elaeis; species Elaeis guineensis. Next base: position 22,654,640 of record NC_026000.2, read on the forward strand.
TAATAGATGAAGCTAAAAAAGACCTGATGAATACTTAATTTAGTATGCTAGAGGTACTAAATATTGTAATCATTAATGTTATTTTATTAAGAATTTAATGCTATCTAGTCTATTTTGCAGGTAATTGAGAGTTTAGGTTCATACGATTCAATTTTGACTCAAATTGATTTAGATTTGAGTTAACCAAGCAATTAGCTCTTATTTCAGTGTGAACGCAACTTAAAGATCAACGGTCAAGAAGCAACCTCTCCAATCAAAGGCCCAGATTAAAAAATAAATGGAACTAAGTGTGAACATGACTTATTGATCAACGGAGGAGAATCAATATGAAGATCCAAGGATCCTTATTCACACTCCCATCTCTCTTTTCATGAAATCCTAGCCTCCTCACTTTATAAATAGAACCCCAAGGCCTCCCTCTTTTTCAATCAAGCCAATGCCTAAGTTCTCTTCAAGCTTCTCTCTTTCTCTCTCCCCTCTTCCTCTTCTTGATAAGTCTAGGGGAGGTACTAACCCTAGCACAACATATTCCTCCATAGATTTTTTTTCCACATCCTATCAAATCTAGGAGAGGTTCTAATCCTAGTGTCACTACACTTTCTCTGTTACATATCTGCTTCCATCAACCTTTCTTCCTTGGAGTTCCTAGACCAAGTCTTCCAGCCATCCTGCCGCTGTCTGTACAAAGGAAGATGAAAGATTCAAGGAGACACATCCACCATCGGGCGCAGCAAGAAAATCAACTTGGTTTAGTTGTCTTGTATCGTAATTTTATTTTTTTTCTTTATGTATGCTTCTTTATTAGATTAATAAAAAGTAATTTTATTTTTTATGCTTCTTTCTTAATTCTTTTTTATAATTTATTATTTTTTCTTTTATATTTTCAAAACAATCAACTAAGATCCCTGCGGATACGATCTCGACTCACCCTATCTACATAGTAGTGAGTAGGGTTAATTTTGGTGTGCTACGACACACATCAAATTTTGACGTCATTATCGAAGATTTTGGTATGATTGTTTTGAAAAAAAAATTAAAATAAAAAAATCTATAAAATAAAAAATATATATTTTACTACTTTTTAGATTTTTATTTCTTACTTTAGATTGCTTGATTGCCTGTTATGTATTTTTTTTCAAAATTTTTGCCTCATATTACTTTTCGTATATAGTAGATTTACTATTTTATATTTAGATTTCTTTATTTACATGCATAGAAATATTTTCTATTTCCTATAACCTAGCAATTTACTGCTTTCTATAGATTAGAATAATTTATTATTTTATATAATTAGTGATTTTCTACTTCATAAGTAGATTAGATTCTTAGTCTTTTATTTGAATTACGTAGTTGCCTTTTATTCTTAACTGTAAAATTACCTTATTTGCATAGTTAAGTAGTTACCTTATTTATTATTACCTATTATTCTTAGTAATTTACTGCTTTCTATAGCTTATAATAATTTATTATTTTAAAAGTAAATTTAATTTATTACTTTATTTGTAGAATACCTACTTACCTTTTAATCTTAGTATGATTTACTTTTTATTTAGTTAGATTCACTTGATCTTCTAATATCTAATTAACCTAATTTAAAAATTTACTTTTTATTTCTTTTTGCTAAAAGATAACATAATATAAAAAGAATACAACGATAATACATAACACTTGACTAATATAAATAAATCAATTAAATTTTAAAATCTACTTAACATGTTTGGACATCTTTTCCTTTTGCATTGCATATTTTCATAAAAAAAAAATCTTAAGGGCAAAACTCTAATCAATATAAGGTGAGGATTTCGTCATCCTTTTTTGGCCCACAAATCACCACCTTACAATTATATTGACCTAAACTTCTAATTTAAAATCGATTAGACGTTGATCCTTAAGGATCCTCGAGCTCAGTAGGACAAGAAACCCTAAAAGTTAGATCGAATTCAGGTTAGTCAGTTTAACTGGTATCTAGAAAAGTAGTTCAGAGATTACATCCTGAAGGAAGGTGGTTCATTAATTGGTTCCATTCACTAACCTGGCCAATACAGTTGGTGTCTAAGGAAAGCAACGGGGGGACCCCCACCAACCTTATACTTATCTGGCCAGTTGAGCGGCTAGTCTGCTACTTGGAGTGCTTGAAGGTGACCTTGGTAGTTAAGAGCTGTCTAGATCTAGGATAACCATAGAAAAGATTGATTAAACCACTTGATTGTTGACTAAAAATATTAAATCTAATTAATTCTTCTCTATCTTCTTAGCATTAGAACTCCTTAGATTCTCTTCTTTAGAATTCTTTTCCCTCCTCCTACTCTCCTCTTCTCTTTCAAAAAAAAAAAAACTTATTGAAATTAAAACTCGATGAGATCTTTTGGGTGCATGCTAGGACGTCGATCATTACAATCTGATTTACACCCATTAGACCTAGAGCTAGAAAAAATAATTTGAATAAACCAAATCAAAATCATGGATCCAAAATAAGAGACTGACCCACCATGACAATTGAGAGAGTATTTTACTCCCTCATCTTACACTTACTCGTCATGTATCCAGCCTCCTCCTGTGGAAGCAGCACAATATGAAATCAAGTCCAGCATTATTCAAATGCTTCTATCATTTTATGGGCTGACGAATGAGGATCTGTATAAATACTGATAAACACATAATTTAAGTCATTTAAAGCAAAAAATTATATTTAATTTATTTTATTTATTAAGAATTTGATATTTTTTTTATGTTTTACAGGAAAGATGATTGCCGATACAAAGAGTTCAAGTCATAGATCAAAAAGACTCAAGTTTGAAGAAATTTGGACTTAAAATAAAATTAAAATAAAAGAAAGACGCATCCGGTATTATAGAAAATGAAGATACTATGCAAGGAATCCAAAAGGATATAGATGTCATTGTAAAGAAACAAAAGTTTCTTTTTGGTATGTGAAAAAGCTGGTTCACGTTGAATTTCTCTGGGCGCGCGTGAATGTGGGCGCGCATGAACGCGGGCGCGCGTGAACGCCCGTGCGTGAACGCGCGGACGCGGGGCGGATGTGATGCGGACGCGGGACATGGGCAGGACGTGGAACGCGTGAGGCGTGGACGTGGCGTGACCGTGAGCGCGGGCACGGGTGCAGCATCGCGCGGGTGTGGGCGCACGGCAGATGGGTTCACAAAGAATTTTTGATGGCGGTCAAACCAATGCTTTTAAAGGAAAAAAATTAATATTTAGAAATATTTTGAAAGATTTATATTTTTTTTAGTCCCACATCAGAAAATCATGTAAAACTCCTCCCTCCTAACACCTATAAAAAGACTTTTGTACTCCCATTGGAGGGAGAGCTCAGAAATTCTTCTAGAGCCTTGCATAGAGGAATAGAAAGGGACTACTTCATGAGCAGCTAGGCTAGCAGTCTCGGGAGTGGAGAAGAAATTTTGTAACGACACAGAGATGGTTTATTGTTCTAAACTTTTCTATATTTCTTTATATGCAATAAAGATTATACTTTTTATTTAAATTGTCATGAGTTCTTTATTTGCTCTCTTTTATATATTTTTATTTATACTTTCTTGTTAGATTAATATTAGGAACAACTTTTACTTTTCGGAGACGCGCCGTGATCTACAGATACGGGGCGTGCCGAGGAAAGAAGAGTTATTTACCTAATACTTTCCGGAGACGCGCCATGATTACGGGTACGGAGCGTGCCGAGGAAAGACAGGTATTTTTTCTAAGATTAATCGCATCCATTTAATTAAAAAGAGATACAACTCTGCTAGTGCAAAGTAATTCAAAACTCCCGAGCTCTTAATTCTCTAATTACCTCAAGTTTAAGATAATTTATTTTCTAAATCAAAAACAACGCTTCTTTCTTTTATTTTGCAATCTCAACTTAGCCCAAGGTCCCTAAGGATACGATCTCGACTCATCCTACCTACGTAGTGAGTAGAGTTATTTTTGGTGCTATCAACGACTACGCATCAAATTTTGACGCCGTTGCCGGAGATCTTGGTACGGTTGAATTAAAAAATTGAAAAAAAAAAATTTTCAATTTTTATTTCTCATTTTAAATTTTTTTTTTTCAGTGCTTTCTAGCTAGATAATCTTATTTGCATAATTACATAATTACCTTGCATAACTAATTTACTACTTAAGAATTTTTCTGCTTAGAATAATTTGCTACTTTTTATAGCCTAGTGATTTATTGCTTTTTAGACTTAATCACTTAAATTTATTTTCTTGCAAAACTAAAAAAAAAATTAAAACTATAAATTTAAAAAAAAAAAGCCACTGACATTTCATAACACTTAACTAAAATAGCGTAACCTCAAATATAAAAATTTCTAACTTGATTGGACACCTTGTTTATTTGCATTGCATCTCCATAATTAATCTTAAGGGCAATAACCCATTAACCAGATAAGGTGGGGATTTGATCACCCTTCCTTGGCCCACAAATCACTCCCTTGCATTTGCATAACCTAGACCTTAATTTAAAATCAACTAGACGTCAGCCCTAGGAATTTCGAGCTCAATAGGATAAGAAAGCTCTAGAGTTGAACCAAGTGCGGATTTGTTAATTACTCGGTGTCTAAGGCAAGTGGTTAAAGAAAGTGGTTTTCAATTGGTTCCGTTGACTGACCTGGCCAACTTAGTTGGTGTCTAAGGAAAGCAACGAGCAGGGAACCTCCCACATCTTACGCTTACCTGGTCGAGTCAGTTAGTCAGTCTTGAGCTTGGAGTGCTCAAAGACGGTCTTGAAAGTTAGGAGCTGTCTAGATCTAAGTTAACCTTAGGATAGAGAGTCTATGATTGTTTAAGTTGATTGTAATTAACATCTAATTATTAACTAATTTCTCCCTTTTCATAGATTTAAGATTCTTAGGTTCTTCTCTTTAGATTTTCTTCATTCTTTTCTCACTTTATTATAAAAATATATATTATAAAAAAAAAAAAATTGTGTTTGCTCTACAGTATAATTGTAAGGTGTATGCTTGGCCGTAGATCGTTACGACCAGAAATCCAACCTTTTGATCCAGAAATAGAAAGAACCTTTAGAGCCAACAGACGTAAAAATATGGACCAAAATCAGGAGAATGATCCACCCAACCAATTGAAGGAGTACTTTACTCCTTCCACATATACCTACTCTCCTTGTATTCAAGTACCCCCTGTGGAGGCCACTCAATATGAAATTAAGTCCAGTATAATCCAAATGTTACCTTCATTTTATAGACTTAGTAATGAGGACCCTTATAAACATCTTGAAGAATTTTTTGAAATATGCTCAACTGTCAAAATTCACAACTTCTCCGATGATGCTCTTAGGTTGAAATTATTCTCTTTTTCACTTAAGGACAAAGCCAAATACTGGCTACATACTTTGGATTCCATGACTATATCAACCTGGGACCAGCTGCAAGGAGAGTTTCTTAAGAAATATTTTCCCATAGGAAAAATTAATCAAATAAGGAAAGCCATAACTAGTTTTTCCCAATTAGATGGAGAAATGTTTCATGAAACATGGGAGAGATTAAAAGACCTTATTAGAAAATATCCCCACCATGCTGTACCCAAGTGGCAGTTAATCCAATATTTTTATGATGGGCTCTCTAAAAGACATCGACAAATGGTCAATGCATCATGCGGTGGGACATTCATGCTGAAAAGTGAGGATGAGGCATGGCAACTGTTTGAAATTTTAAGTGAAAATTCATTACATCATATGTCTGATTAGAAAATGTCCCCACCATGCTGTACCCAAGTGGCAGTTAATCCAATATTTTTATGATGGGCTCTCTGAAAGACATCGACAAATGGTCGATGCATCATGCGGTGGGACATTCATGCTGAAAAGTGAGGATGAGGCATGGCAACTGTTTGAAATTTTAAGTGAAAATTCATTACATCATATGTCTGCCTCTATTAGAGATAAATCCATGTTAAACCCAAAAAGAGGTGGAATATATGAAGTAGGAAATACCATAGATATCTATCAAAAGGTAGATGAACTGTCCCAAAAATTAGATCATCTTCTAAATACTGGACAATCCCTGATTCCACCTAACCCAATCCAAGAAGTTTGTGCATTGTGTGCAAGTCCGAACCATTTTGTTAGTGAATGCCCAGCCACACCTCAATTTTCTGAGTTTGTGCACGAGCAGGTTCAGCAAGCTCAAGTCCAACAAGCTCGCAGACCAGGAAATGATCCATATTCGAACACTTATAAATTCGGCTGGAGAAACCATCCAAATTTTTCCTGGAGACCACAATCAGTGGTTGGTCCTGCCACACCTCGACCTCAATATCAAGACCCAACATATAGGCATGGACCATACCATCAATTTCAAAATGTTCCTCAACCGTCTACTACTGGTCACAGCTCAGCTTTTGAGAAAAAAGTCCTGAAAGCACTAGAACGATTAGAAGTAAACACTCAGACCCTCAACTCCCACACACAATCCATTACTAAGCTAGAGACCCAAATAGGTCAACTAGCAACTGCATTCAGTAGGAGGGAAGGAGGAAAATTACCTAGCCAACCCGAGAGCAACCCAAGAGGGCAATTTGTGATAGAGAGTTTTAATACCCCAGAAACTTTTTCTGAACATGCCAAATCAATCATGACTCTGAGAAGTGGGAAGGTCATTGAACACACTAGTAAAACCAATGAGACCGACCCTAAACCTCTAACTGAATCCAAATCACCCAAGAACAAGGAGGACCTAAAAATAGAGAAGGAACCAACTGCACCGAATCATCTTACTTGCCTAAAGCCCCATTTTCGGATGCCCTGAAAGCCCCTATTCCTGCAGATAAGAAGGGAGGAAAACTTGATGAGATGTTGGAATTGTTTAAGCAAGTCCAAATTAATCTTCCCCTTCTAGATGCAATCAAACAGGTCCCTGCTTATGTCAAATTTTTGAAGGATTTGTGCACCCAAAAACGTAAATCTAGATCACAAATCCCAAAGAAAGTACGTCTCACTGAACAGGCTAGTTCTGTCTTCCAGCATGCCACTCCTCCAAAGCTTAAGGACCCAGGAGCCCCCATTATTTCCTGTGTTATAGGAGATTTCACATTGAAAAAGCTCTTCTGGATTTAGGGGCAAGTATGAATCTTTTACCTAGTTCGGTGTATGAACTTTTTGGATTTGGAGAACTGAAACCCACATCAGTCATACTGCAGTTAGCCGACAGATCAATTAAGAAACCACGTGGAATGCTTGAGGATATCTTGGTCAAGGTAGATGAGTTTTACTTTCCAGTTGATTTTTTGGTTCTCGATATGGAATTAAGTGGCAACCCCAGACAAATTCCCATTATCTTAGGACGACCCTTCCTAGCTACGGCAAATGCATGCATTAATTGTAGGACAGGAGTCATGGACGTATCGTTTGGGAATAAGAAACTAAGACTGAATGTGTTTGGTGCTTCTCAAGGACCATCAATGGATAGTTGCTTCCAAGTAGATACACTAGAAGATATTATAGAAGATGCAACACCCATAATTCTAGCACCAAACCCCTTAGATACTTGCTTGGCTCACTTTGGAGTGTGTGACTTTGAGGAATATATGAAAGAAGTTAACATCTTGTTAGATACACCACATGATAAAATCACTCCTCCATGGACAATCAAGTATGAGCCATTGCCCACATTAGCCAGTACACCAATAGTCCCATCTTTAGAATCACCACCTACGTTAGAATTGAAACCTCTTCCTGCTACGCTTAAGTATGTATTTCTAGGACTCAATGACACCCTCCCGGCAATCATTGCATCAGACTTGACCCCTAATCAGGAAGCACAATTGGTTGGTATTCTGAAGGAACACAAAGAGGCTATCAGTTGGTCCATTGCTGATTTAAAAGGAATTGACCCCTCCATTTGCATGCACCATATTCATTTTGAGGAACATGCCAAACCCCATCGAGATATGCAAAGGAGATTGAACCCAAACATGCGTGAAGTAGTAAAAAAAGAGGTGGTAAAGTGGTTAGATGCTGGAATCATCTACCCCATATCCGATAGTAAATGGGTCAGTCCCACTCAAGTAGTACCTAAGAAATCTAGTATTACTGTGGTGGAGAACGAAGAAGGTGAACTACTTCCAACTCGCATATCATCTGGATGGTGAGTATGCATAGATTATAGAAAACTGAATGCCGTTACTAGGAAGGATCATTTTCCATTGCCCTTCATCGACCAAATCCTAGAACGGTTAGCAGGACAAAGTTTCTACTATTTTCTTGATGGTTATTCAGGGTACAATCAAGTACCTGTATTTCCGGATGATCAAGAAAAAACTACCTTCACCTGCCCCTATGGCACTTTCATTTTTCGACGTATGCCATTCGGGCTTTGCAATGCACCCGCTACATTTCAACGGTGCATACTGGCCATTTTTTCGGATATGGTGGACAAATATCTTGAAGTTTTTATGGAAGATTTTTCTGTGTTTGGAACCACCTTTGAGGATTGTCTCCATAATCTTTCCAAAGTTCTTAAACGGTGTATGGAGATAAATCTTGTCCTAAGTTGGGAAAAGAGCCATTTCATGGTGCGGAAAGAAATTGTATTAGGACATATTATTTCTGAAAAAGGAATCGAGGTAGATAAAGCCAAAGTTGAGGTTATTTCAAAACTACCACCCCCTACTTCGGTCCGACAAATACGATCTTTCTTAGGTCATGCCGGATTTTATAGACGCTTCATCAAAGACTTTAGCAAGATTTCAAGACCCTTGTGCAATCTGTTGGCCAAGGATATACCATTTGTCTTTGATGAAGACTGTTTGAAAGCGTTCAACACATTACGAATAGCCCTGATAACAGCACCCATAATAAAACTCCCTGACTGGTCCATTCCATTTGAGATTATGTGTGATGCCTCTGACTTTGCAATAGGTGCCGTCTTAGGCCAAAAAATCAATAAGGAGCCACATGTGATCTATTATGCTAGCAAGACTCTTTTCGATGCCCAATTAAACTACACCACAACAGAAAAAGAGCTACTAGCAGTAGTGTTCACCCTTGAAAAATTTTGCTCATATCTGTTAGGATCTAAGGTTCTAGTTTACTCTGATCATGCGGCTCTAAAACATCTCCTCTCAAAGAAAGATACTAAACCGCGTTTGATCAGATGGATCCTTCTTTTACAAGAATTTGATCTGAAAATCCAAGATAAGAAAGGTTCTGAGAATGTGGTAGCTGATCACATCTCCAGGATCTTAGTTGAACTCACGATAGGCATAGATGAAGTCAAAGAAAAATTTTCTGACGAACAACTTTTCGCAATCTCCTCTAGCCGTCCTCCATGGTTTGCCCATATTGTCAATTACTTGTCAACAGGACAAGTACCTTCTCATTGGACAAAACAAGAAAAAGATCGATTTTTCTCGCAAATTAAACATTATTTCTAGGAAGAACCTGAACTATTCAAATATTGTCCTGACCAAGTTATTCGTCGTTGTGTCTCCGAGAGTGAATTCCAAAGCATTCTCACTTTTTGCCATTCTTCGGCATGTGGGGGATATTTTAGTGGAAGAAAAACTGCAGCAAAAGTACTACAGAGTGGGTTTTATTGGCCAACGCTTTTCAAAGATGCACATAAATTTGGTCGAAGTTGTCTGCGATGTCAGCAAACAGGAAATTTATCCAAGAAGGATATGATGCCGCTGACCCCCATTTTAGTAGTAGAAATCTTCGATGTTTGGGGGATTGATTTCATGGGACCTTTTCCAGCCTCATTTGGATTTGAATATATTCTGGTGGCAGTTGATTACGTATCAAAATGGGTGGAGGCAATAGCTACACGGACTAATGATAATAAAATTGTAATTAGTTTTATCCAACGAAACATCATTAGTCGATTTGGCTTCCCAAGGGTGATCATTAGTGATGGGGGGACTCATTTTACGAATAAATATTTTGAAGCACTTATGAAAAAATATAATATTTCACATAAAGTGGCCACACCATATCACCTCCAAACTAATGGTCAGATAGAGGTGTCAAATAGGGAGATTAAACATATCCTAGAAAAGACGGTTAGGCCCGATAGAAAGGATTGGTCTCTTCGCTTAGACGATGCATTATGGGCTTACCGTACTGCTTTTAAAACACCCATAAGAATGTCTCCCTATCGACTTGTATTCGAAAAAGCTTATCATTTGCCGGTGGAATTGGAACATCGTGCATTTTGGGCCATACGGCAATTTAACTTTGATATGAAAAATACAGGTTCCAATAGGAGACTCCAATTAAATGAACTTGAAGAGCTACGCAATGAAGCGTATGAGAGTGTCAAAATTTATAAGGTGCGAACTAAAGCATACCACCGGCAAATCAAAAACGTTCGAGCCCAATCAAAAAGTTTGGCTCTTCAATTCTAGATTGCGTCTGTTTCCTGAAAAACTTCGCTCACGTTGGGATGGACCTTTCATTGTAACTCAGGTATTTCCTCATGGAGCTATAGAACTCAAAAATCCTAAACAGAGGAACACTTTTAAAGTGAATGGTCAGCGATTGAAACCTTACATAGATGGAATTAGTGATGGAGAATTAATTGAATCTGTTGATTTAGTGGATCCAAAACTGTCATAATACTCAATTCAGTCTGGCTGAAGACGTAAAACTTAGCGCTTGTTGGGAGGCAACCCAACGATTTCATATTTTTTACTTTACCGCAGCTGCAGAAATTTAGAACAAGAGCCTATTAATCAATGAAGCTATCTTCAACTTCCGAAGCAAAATTATCCCAGGTGCACTCTCTCCTTTTATTTTCTTTGCTTTCCTACTCCATTGAGGACAATGTAGATTAAGTTGGGGGGGGGAAAAAAAATTAATCAAATCCTTGAGTATGGTCAGAAATAATTAGTTTTGTGTATTCAAATTTTATTTTGATTAAGAGTCAATTAGGCATCCTAATAAATGAATGATTAACGGTCAAGATAATTTTAGAGATACTGAGGAATAAATTATTAAGAAAACCCAATGAATGGTAGGGTTTAAACTAGACCAAATTTTAGGAGTGATTCTACAACCCTCTTCTTACTGATCTCAATAAAGAATCTGCTTCATGAGAAATTGGGTGGAAAGATCGAGGTATGCAAAAATTCTTCTTAAAAAAAAAAAAAAAAAAAACAACAACAACAACATTGGTTTCCTACTGAGTAACCGGGTCCTTTCACCTAAGTAAGCATTATGGTTCGCGTAAAAAGGTAGGCAATGTTATATATAAAAAATAATAATAATAATAATAATATATATATTAAGGGAACTAAATTGCAAGAAGATAATAAACCTCTTTCCCATTAAGTTAGAGGATTTAAAGAGTAAAGTGGGGAGTTGGTGAAAGAAAAGCTCTGAAATTTTTTTAGTTAATACTCAACCACTAATTGGGTCAAATTGATAATCCAATGAAATATCTCTTTAATGGTCTGACCAAGTATCATCTATCTTTTGGGATGCCTAACCTAATTTTTGATCGAGTCGATACACAATACTGATATATCTATTTTACTCGAGGATGAGCAAAATTCAAGTTGGAGGGTGTGATAAACACATAATTTAAGTCATTTAAAGCAAAAAATTATATTTAATTTATTTTATTTATTAAAAATTTGATGTTTCTTTTTATGTTTTACAGGAAAGATGATCGCCGATACAAAGAGTTCAAGTCATAGATCAAAAAGACTCAAGTTTGAAGAAATTTGGACTTAAAATAAAATTAAAATAAAAGAAAGACACATCCGATATTATAGAAAATGAAGATACTATGCAAGGAATCCAAAAGGATATAGATGTCATTGTAAAGAAACAAAAGTTTCTTTTTGGTATGTGAAAAAACTGGTTCACGTTGAATTTCTCTGGGCGCGCGTGAATGTGGGCGCGCGTGAACGCCCGCGCGTGAACGCGCGGACGCGGGGCGGATGCAACGCGGACGCAGGACGCAGGCAGGATGCAGAACGCGTGAGGCGTGGATGTGGCGTGACCGTGAGCGCGGGCACGGGTGCAGCATCGTGCGGGTGTGGGCGCACGGCAGATGGGTTCACAAGAAATTTTTGATGGCGGTCAAACAAATGCTTATTAAAGGAAAAAAATTAATATTTAGAAATATTTTGTAAGATTTGTATTTTTTTTAATCCCACATCGAAAAATCATGTAAAACTCCTCCCTCCTAACACCTATAAAAAGACTTTTGTACTCCCATTGGAGGGGGAGCTCAGAAATTCTTCTAGAGCCTTGCATAGAGGAATAGAAAGGGACTACTTCATGAGCAGCTAGGCTAGCAGTCTCGGGAGTGGAGAAAAAATTTTGTAACGACACAGAGATGGTTTATTGTTCTAAACTTTCCTGTATTTCTTTATATGCAATAAAGATTATGCTTTTTATTTAAATTATCATGAGTTCTTTATTTGCTCTCCTTTATATGTTTTTATTTATACTTTCTTGTTAGATTAATATTAGAAACAACTTTTACTTTCTGGAGACGCACCGTGATCTACGGATACGGGGCGTGCCGAGGAAAGAAGAGTTATTTACCTAATACTTTTCGGAGACGCACCGTGATCTACGGGTACGGAGCGTGCCAAGGAAAGATAGGTATTTTTTCTAAGATTAATCGTATCCATTTAATTAAAAAAGAGATACAACTCTGCTAGTGCAAAGTAATTCAAAACTCCCGAGCTCTTAATTCTCTAATTACCTCAATTTTAAGATAATTTATTTTCTAAATCAAAAACAACGCTTCTTTCTTTTATTTTGCAATCTCAACTTAGCCCAAGGTCCCTGAGGATACGATCTCGACTCATCCTACCTACGTAGTGAGTAGAGTTATTTTTGGTGCTATCAACGACTACGCATCAAACACTTAGATGAATTTTTTTAGATATGCTCCACGGTAAAAATCCAAAACTTCTCTGATGATGCCCTCTGGTTGAAACTATTTCCTTTTTCACTTAAGGACAAAGCCAAGCATTGGTTAAACTCCCTAGATTCCATAATCATTTCAACTTGGGACCATCTTCAAAGAGAATTCCTCAAGAAATATTTTCTAATTAAAAAAATGAATCAAATTAGAAAAGCCATCACTAGTTTTTTCCAATTGGATGGTGAACTTTTTCATGAGACATGGGAAATGTTAAGAGATCTTATTCGTAAATGCCCCTACCATGCTGTTCCAAAATGGTAACTTGTTCAGTGTTTCTACGATGGTCTATCAGAGAAACACTGACAAATGATCGATGCATTGTGTGGTGGGACATTCATACTAAAGAGTGAGGATGAGGCTTGGCAGCTCTTTGAAACACTTAGTGAGAACTTCCTACATCACATGTCTGCCACCTCTAGAGAACAACCCATGTCTCAACAGAAAAGAGGTGGAATCTATCAGTTTGGAAATATTATGGATATCCACAGTAAGGTAGATGAGTTATCCCAAAAATTAGATCATCTTCTAAATACCAGACACTATTTGATTCTATCTAATCCAGTGCAAGATGTTTGTGCATTGTGCGCAAGCCCAACTCATTTTGTTAGTGAATGTCCAACTGCACCTCAATTTTCTGAATTTGTGCATGAGCAGGTCCCGCAAGCTCAAGCCCAACAAGCTTGTAGATCAGGAAATGATCCATATTCAAACGCTTATAACCCCGGCTGGAGAAACCACCCAAATTTTTTCTGGAGATCACAGCCAGTAGTCGGCCCTGTTGTACCTAGACCAAATTATCAGAACCCGACATATAGGCATGAACCATACCATCAGTTTCAAAATACTCCTCAACCATCTATCACTGGTCACAGCTTAGCTTTTGAGGATAAGGTTCTAAAAGTGCTAGAATGATTAGAAGTCAACACCCAGACCCTTAACTCTCACACACAATCCATTGCTAAGCTAGAGACTTAAATAGGTCAACTAGCAACCATAGTCAGTAAAATAGAAGGAGAAAAATTACCTAGTCAATCTGAGAGCAATCTGAGAGGACAATTCATGGTTGAGAGCTCCAATACTCCAAATACCTTTTCTGAATATGCCAAATCAATCATGACTCTCAAAAGTGGGAAGTTCATTGAACACACGAATAAAATCAATGAGACCGACTCTAGACCTCTGACTAAGCCCAAATCACCTAAGAGCAAGGAGGACACAAAAGTAGAAAAGGGACCAACTACACCGAAATCACCTTACTTGCCTAAAGCCCCATTTTTGAGTGCCCTAAAAGCCCCCACTCTTGTGGATAAGAAAGGAGGAAGACTTGATGAGATGTTAAAATTATTTAAGCAAGTCCAAATTAATCTCTCCCTTCTAAATGCAATCAAACAGGTCCCAGCTTATGTAAAATTTTTGAAAAAAATGTACACCCAGAAATGTAAATCTCGATCACAACTCTCGAAGAAAGTATGCCTCACCGAACAAGCTAGCTCTGTATTCCAGCATGCTACCCCTCCAAAGCTTAAAGATCCAGGTACCCCTATCATTTCTTGCACTACAGGAGACCTTCACATCGAACAAGCTCTCCTAGATCTAGAGACGAGTGTGAACCTTTTACCTAGCTTGGTTTATGAACTTTTTAGATTCAGAGAATTGAAACCCACATCGATCACTCTACAGTTAGCTAATAGATCAATTAAGACACCACATGGGATGATTGAGGATGTTTTGGTCAAGATAGATGAGTTCTATTTTCTAGTTGATTTTTTAGTCCTTGACATAAAACTGAGTGGCAATCCAAGATAAATTCTCATTATCTTAGGCAGACCCTTCCTAGCTACAGCAAATGCGTGCATCAATTGTAGGACAGGAGTCATGGACGTATCATTTGGGAATAAGAAACTGAGATTAAATATGTTTAGTGCATCCCAGGGACTATCAGTGGATAATTGCTTCGAGATAGATACATTCGAGGATATTATAGAGGAAGCAACATCAATAATTTTTGCACATGATTTTTGAGACACCCATTTGATGTACTTTGGAGTGGACGACTGTGATATGGAGGAAGGTAGTGAAGAAGTAAACATTTTAGTTGATACATCAAGTGATGAAACTACTCTCCATTGGACAATCAAGTATGAGCCTTTGCCTGTATTAGCCAATACACCCACAGCCCCATCATTAGAATCACCACCTGCACTAAAATTAAAGCCACTTTTTGTCATACTCAAGTATGCATTCCTAGGACCTAATGACACCCTTCCGGTGATCATTGCATCAGACTTGACCCCGGATCAAGAAGCACAATTGGTTGGTGTTTTGAAAGAAAATAAAGAGGCTATCAGCTGGTCCATTGTCGATCTAAAAGGAATTGATCCCTCTATCTGTATGCACTATATTCATTACGAGATAGATGCCAAACCCCATCGAAACATGCAGAGAAGACTGAACCCAAATATGCGGAAGTAGTGAAGAAAGAGGTGGTAAAATGGTTAGACGCTAGAATCATCTACCCCATTTCGATAGTAAATGGATCAGTCCTACTCAAGTAGTACCTAAAAAAGCAGGTATTACAGTGGTGGAGAATGAAGAAGGTGAATTGCTTTCCACTTGCACACCATCTGGTTGGCGAGTGTGCATTGACTATAGGAAACTCAATGTCGTTACTAAAAAGGATCATTTTTCATTACCCTTTGTCGATCAAATCCTAGAACAGCTAGCAGGTCAATATTTTTTTGTTTCCTAAATGGTTATTCAGGATACAATCAGATAATATATTTTTGAATAATCAAGAGAAGACCACCTTCACTTGCCCCTACGGCACTTTCGCTTTTTGACGTATGCCGTTCGGACTCTACAATGCATCCGTTATATTTCAACGATGCACTTTGGCCATTTTTTTGGATATGGTGGATAAATATCTCGAAGTATTTATGGATGATTTTTCTGTATTTGGAACCACTTTTGAGTATTGTCTTCATAACCTCTCCAAAGTTCTTAAGCACTACACGGAGATAAATTTGATTTTAAGTTAGGAAAAGAGCTATTTCATGGTTCGAGAAGGAATCATATTGGGACATATTATTTTCGAAAGGAGGATTGAGGTAGATAAAGTAAAAATTGAGACCATCTCAAAACTACCACCCTCCATTTCGGTTCGACAAATACGATCTTTCTTAGGTCACGCTGGATTTTACAGATGCTTCATTAAAAATTTTAGCAAAATATCGAGATCCTTGTGCAATCTGCTGGCCAAGGATACACTATTTATCTTTAATGAAGAATGTCTACAAGCCTTCTATACGTTACGAACAGTCCTAACAACAGTACCCATAATAAAATCTTCTAATTGGTCCTTCCCATTTGAAATCATGTGTGACACTTTCGATTTTGCAATAGGGGCCATCTTAGGTCAAAGAATCAATAAGGAGCCACATGTGATCTATTATGCTAGCAAAACTCTATCCGATGCTCAATTGAACTACACTACGACAGAAAAAGAGCTACTAGCGATGGTATTTATCCTTGATAAATTTTGTTCATATCTGTTAGGGTTTAAGATTCTAGTGTATTCTGATCACGCGGCTTTGAAACATCTGCTCTCAAAGAAAAATACTAAACCATGATTGATCAGATGGATCCTTCTGCTACAAGAATTTGATCTAGAAATTCGAGACAAGAAGAGTTTCAAAAATATGGTTGCTGATCACATTTCTAGAATCTTAGTTGATCATACGATAGGTACGGATGAAGTCAAGGAAAAATTTTCTGACGAACAATTTTTTGCAACATCCTCTGACCAAATCCCATGGTTTGCCCACATCATTAACTACTTGGCAATAGGGCAAGTTCCTCTCCATTGGACAAAACAAGAGAAGGATCGATTCTTCTCACAGGTCAAACATTATTATTGGGACAAACTCGAATTATTCAAATATTGCCCTGACCAAGTGATTCGACGCTGTGTCCCTGAGGGTGAGTATCAAAGTATACTTACCTTTTGTCACTCTCATGCATGCGGGGGATATTTCAGTGAGAAGAAAATGGCCGCAAAATTGTTACAAAGTGGGTTTTATTGGCCGACATTATTTAAAGATGCACATAAATTTTGCCTTGAGTGCTTGCGCTGTCAGCAAACGAAAAATATTTTTAGAAAAAATATGATGCCCCTATCTCCCATCTTAGTCATCGAAGTTTTTGATGTTTGGAGAATCAATTTTATGGGCTCCTTTCCTCCATCCTATGGATATAAATATATTTTGGTTGCTGTAGATTACATATCTAAATGGGTTGAAGCTATGGCAACCAGAACGAATGATCACAAGGTGGTAATCAAATTCATCCAACAGAATATCTTAAGTCGATTTGGTTGCCTAAGAGCCATTATTAGTGATGGAGGTACACACTTCACGGATAGACATTTTGAAAGTTTAATGAAGAAATATGGAATCACTCACAAAGTTGCCACACCGTATCACCCCCAAACTAGTGGCCAAGTGGAAGTCTCCAACAGGAAGATCAAACAAATTCTTGAGAAGACGGTTAGGCCTGATCGAAAAGATTGATCTGGATGATTAGACGATGCATTATGGGCCTACCATACTGCATACAGGACCCCGATAGGAATGTCTCCTTATCGACTCATTTTTGGAAAAGCCTGCCATATGTTGGTAGAGCTAGAACACCATGCATTTTGGGCTATAAAGTAATTTAATTTCGACATAAAAAATATGAGTAGTAATAGGAGACTATAATTGAATGAATTAGAAGAGCTACGCAATGAAGCATATGAGAGTTCATGAATTTATAAGGCTCGAACTAAGGCTTATCATGATAAATATATTTCATGAAAAATATTCGAACCTTATCAAAAAGTGTGACTTTATAATTCGAGGTTGTGACTATTCCCTGAAAAACTCCGTTCATGTTGAGATGGACCATATATCGTAACTCAGGTGTTCCCTCATGGAGCAACTGAAATCAAAAATCCTAAACAGAAAAATACCTTCAAAGTAAATGGCCAACTATTAAAATATTATGTGGATGAAATTAGAGATGGCGAGCAAGTTGACTTAATTAAATTACAGAATCCAGTTTACAATTGAACTTTGGTTTGGTCTGGCTAAAGATCTTAAACTTAGCGCTTGTTGGGAGGCAACTCAATATTTTATTTTTCAGCTATCCAATTTTTTTTATAAAAATTTTTGAAAAGGACAATTAGCCAAGTTGGGGGGAGCACCATGATCAATAGAGTCAAGAACACACTAGCCCAGCAATGAACGATATCTTAATCAACATTACACACATCAAACTCAGGTGGTGTCCTTCTTTGTTACACTCTATTTTTGCTTTGTTATGATTCTTTTCTTCCATTAGGGACAATAAAAATTAAGTTGGAGGAGAGAATAACTAATTAAGTCCTCGAGTATGGTTAGAAATAATTAATTTTGTGCATCTAAATTTTATCTCAATTTGAAGTTAACTAGGCACTCTAATCAATAATGATTAATGGCCTAGATAATTTTAGAGATATCGAGAAAAAAACTATTAAAGATATCCAATCAATGAAAGAATTTAGATCAGACTAAATTTTGAAGTGATTCTAGAACCTCCATTTTCCCACCATCTCAATGAAGAATCTACTTTATGGGAGTATGGATGGAAAGGTCGAGATACGCAAAAAAAATTATTATTTAAAAAAAAAGAGAGATAAAATAAAAAAAAAATTAACATTTCTCACTAAGTAACCAGGCCCCTTCGTCTAAGTAAGCATTGTTGTTCGCGTCAAAAGGTGAGAATATGAAGAAACCTCTTGTATAGTCAGTTTTAACTCGTAGCCTTTTTGACTTGAGTTAGTAAGCCTGAGGGGTGCCGTACACCTAATGCCCTAAAGCCAACTGGTTTGAGAGTCATTGGCCTAAAGCTCACTATAAGAGTCAATTAGAAAGCTTAAGGGGTTAGAACATTGCACTGACTATACATGTAAATATTTCTTCAAAAAAAAAAGAATAAGGAGACTAAATTGTAAGAAGATAATAAACCCTGCTCACATCAAATTTGAGGACTTAAAGAGTAGAGTGGGAAGTCAGTGAAAGAAGATCTCTAAAAATTTTATGGCTAATACTCAACCATTAATTGGATCGAATTGATAATCCAGTAAAGTACCTCTTTAATGATCTAGCCAGATATCAACTATAATTAGAAATGTCTAGGATAACTTTCAATTCAAGGATAATTTGGTGTACAATGCTAATGTATCTATTTTACTCGAGGATGAGTAAAGTTCAAATTGGGAGGTGTGATGAATACTTAATTTAAGACACTAGAGGTATTAAATATTATAATAATTAATATTATTTTATTAAGAATTTAATGCTATCTAGTCTATTTTACAGATAATTGAAAGTTTGGGTTCATACAATTCAATTTGGACTCAAATTGGTTCAGATTTGAGTGAACCAAGCAATCAGCTCTTATTTCAGTATGAACGCAACTTAAAGATCAAGAGTCAAGAAGCAACCTCTCCAATCAAAGGTCCAGATTAAAAGATAAATGGAACTAAGTGTGAACATGACTTATTGATCAACAGAGGAGAATTAATATGAAGATCCAAAGATCCTTATTCACACTCCCATCTCTCTTTTCATGAAACCCTAACCTCCTCACTTTATAAATAGAATCCCAAGGCCTCCCTCTTTTTCAATCAAGCCAACGCCTAAGTTCTCTTCAAGCTTCTCTCTTTCTCTCTTTCTCTTCCTCTTCTTCATAAATCTAGGGGATGTACTAACCCTAGCACAATATATTCCTCCATAGATCTCTTTTTCACATCCCATCAAATCTAGGAGAGGTTCTAATCCTAGTGCCGCTATCCTTTCTCTGTTACATATCCGCTTCCATCAACCTTTCTTCCTTGGAGTTCCTAGACCAAGCCTTCCAGCCATCCTGTCGCTGTCTACATGGAGGAAGACAAAGGATTTAAAGAGACACATCCATCATCGGGTGTAGCAAGAAGATCAACTTGGTTTAGTTATCTTGTATTGTAATTTTATTTCTTTTCTTTATGTATGCTTCTTTATTAGATTAATGAAAAATAATTTTATTTTTCATGCTTCTTTCTTAGTTTTTTTTATAATTTATTATTTTTTTTTTTTATATTTTTAAAACAATCAACTAAGATCTTTGTGGATACGATCCCGACTCACCCTATCTACATAGTAGTGAGTAGGGTTAATTTTAGTGTGCTACGACATGCATCAAGATCGTAACTGAATAATTACCATGCAAAAAGAGCTAAACCTATTTGAAAAAAATAATGTATGGATACTAGTTGCTAGACCTAAAAATCACCCTATAATAGGAACTAAATGAGTATATAGGAACAAATTAGATGAAGATAAAAATGTAATAAGAAATAAAGCAAGATTAGTTGCTAAAAGATATAATCAACAAGAAAGAATTGATTTTGATGAACCATTTGCTCCTATTACTAGACTAGAAGCAATAAGAAAGCTACTTGGTTTTGTTTGTTTTATGAACTTTAAATTATTTCAAATGGATGTTAAGAGTACTTTTCTAAATGGTTATATTACCGAAGAAGTATATGTAGAACAACCTTCAAATTTTGAAAGTCATAAATTTTCAGATCATATTTTTAAGTTAAACAAAATATTATATGATTTAAAATAAGCTCCTAAGGCTTGGTATGAAAGATTACGTAAATTCTTATTAGAAAATAATTTTTCAAGAGAAAAAATTGATACAACTCTATTTATAAAAAGAAAAGATAAAAAAATTTTAGTTATACAGATATATGTTGATGACATTATATTTGGATCTACTAATGAAGATTTATGCCAAGAGTTTGCTAAGCTCATGCAGAGGAAGTTCGAGATGAGCATGATAGGAGAACTTACTATCTTTCTCGGATTCCAGATTAAGCAAATAAAGGAAGGGATCTCCATCATCCAAAGTAAGTACACAAGAGAACTATTAAAGAAATTTGAAATGGAGAGCTCAAAAATTATAAGTACATCTATGATCCCTTTCTGTAAATTAAAAAAAGATGAGCATGATAAAAATATTGATTCAAAGCTCTATAGAGGCATGATAGGCTCTTTATTATATCTTACTGCTAGTAGATCTGATATAATATTCAGTGTATGCATGTGTGCTAGATATCAATCAAATCCTAAAGAATCTTACTTAAATACTGTTAAGAAAATTTTTAGATACTTAAAAGGAATACAAAACCTAGGTCTTTGATTTTCAAAACAATCTTCTATGGACTTAATAGGTTACTCAGATGCAGACTTTGCTGGATGTAAATTAGATAGGAAAAGTACCAGTGGAACTTACCAATTTTTAGGAGTAAACTTGATCTCTTGATTTAGAAAAAAATAAAATTCAGTGGCATTGTCTACAGCTGAGGTCGAATATATTGCAGCTAAAAGTTGCTGTGTTCAAATCCTATAGATTAAGCAACAACTCATAGATTTTGGTATTAAACTTAAAAACATTCCCATAGGATGTGATAATACTAGCGCCATCAATTTGATCAAAAATCTAATCCAACATTTAGGTCAAAATATATTAAAATAAGATATCATTTTATAAGAGAACATGTTCAAAATAATGATATAACACTTGAATATATAAATACTAAAAATCAACTAGCTGACATTTTCACCAAAGCACTAAATTATAATAAATTTATGAAATTAAAAGAGAATTGGGCATCTTAGACCCTTCTGCTTGAATTTCAATCATAATTTTACTCCCAAAATTCTTCTAAAAATTCTTGACTTCATTATCCTAATCTTGGAAGCCATTTATCTTTTTTTGAGATTTTTTTAAGATAATTAAAAATCATCAGTGCTATTCAGATACCTTCTCAAATTTTTTTCTATTGAAATATTTAATTAAAAATCATACTAAAATTCATCTGGACTCCTTATGATCATCTCAACTTGATATGATCTATTTCAATTTTTTTTGAATTTTTTTTATTTTTAAATCTTTTTCTCATCGTCTGAACTTTTTTTGGATGGAACGATCCATGTGGGACGTCCCAATTGATCGGGCAAACAAATTTCATGTGAACCGATCTATTTAAATTCCTCTCTTAAAACCTAAGTGGGATGACTCAATTACTATGCTTCTTCGTCCTCTTCTCGTCCCATATCGAAATCCTTCTCCAAACTCTCCACCGGCCATAATCCCTCAAATCCATCCCATTAACCGCCCAAAATCTTGGATCTCCATCTTAAACCCTAGAGCAAACTCTCTCTCTCGACATACCCTCTTGCTCTCCATCATAATCTCAAGCTCTAACTTACAAAATTTATGACAATCAACCTGAAACCCTCTTCTCCTCTATATTTTTGTTCATCTCTCATCCCTCTCTACCCTCTTGACCGATTTTCCTCCTCTCCTTGGGACAATAGCCTCCAAAATGAGGTTGCCGCAGAGAAGGAAGTCTGTAAAGTCTTTGGAGGCTGAAGAACAAAAGAAGAAGGTAGCATAAGAGCCAACACAAGCATCTCCACCGGTTACTCCAAGTAAGATTCCTCTATCTGTAAGGAAGGTTGCTTTGGAAAAAAATGTAGATTTTAAATTTTTGTGGTATGATGATTTTCAATTGGAGAAAAATTAATTAAGCAAAAATGAAAATTTTTCCTAAGTTTGCTTGAGCCAGTTTATATTGATTTGATCAAAGAATTTTATTCAAATTTGATTTTCTCTGATGGTGTTTTGAAGTCTACTGTGAAGAGAGTCCAAATCATTTTGAATGCACCTAGACTAGGTAGACTCCTTCAGATGCCTTAGGGTAGTTGCCTAGATGAGCTACCCAAAAAGAAAATTAGACTTAGGACTATCCTTGGAAAAGAAGATGTAGAAGGTTTTCTGAAAATTGAAACCAAAGATCTTAGTGTGGAAATGAGGTTGCTCCACCACATGGTGTTTCAGATTTTCTTCCCTAGAGAGGGAAGATATGATTTGATGACTGATAGAGATATTTGCTTGATGCACCATATTATTTTTGAGACTCCCTTGAACCTACCTTTCCTGATGATTGATGCCATGAGGGAGGCCTTGAACAGATTCAAGGCTCTCTTACCATCTGGCATAGCTCTTACTGTGATTTTTAGGAAGTCTAGAGTGAGTTTTGAGAGGGAGGTTGTTTGTAGACTGTCATACACCGACACCTACAACAACCACTCCCTTCGACGCAAGGGATTTATCAGAGTTGATGGCCGTTGGGTCAAGGGCCGTGCAGCTGCAGTTGAGGAGGAAAATGAGGAAGAGAAGGAGCATGCTGAGGGGGAGGGTCCATCTTCACCACCTGTGCCCAAGCAGAGTCTAGTTGATCATCCTATTTCAGAGTCTGAGGTAGGACCCTCAGTCAGAGTACCCCCATCATCGAGCCATACCATACCATCTTTTAATTTGGGGGAGGAAGAGATGGGACTGTTGGCTGAAAGAGTGGCAGGCATTCCATCTGTTCAGCAGCAGCGGTTTCAAGATCAGGTTCTTCGGCAGCTTCACTAGTTTCAATAGTATCAGGAGCAGATTCTCCAACAGGTGCAGTAGCAGCGGCAGTGTCACCAACCTCCATCGAGTTCTTTCTCTGATCCTTCCTCGGACTTTTCTGTCGTGCCACACATATCTTCACTGATGGAGCTCTTGTCTGATCTGAGTACTAGACTGGAGAGTGTGGAGAGCTTCCTACTTAGATTCAGTAGCAGGATTTTTGATATTGAGAGGGAGATCAGATGGATTTTAGTTTTTCTATCGGAAGGAGCAAGCACTTCGACCACTTCCTCACCTTAGTTGGATGATTTAGCTCGAGAGATAGAGAGACTCTACAGCCAGCTTCATTCTTCTCTTGAGCTGATTCGGACAGACATCAGAGACTCCAGAGACTTCGTATCTGCTGATCTAGATGGGCTTCGACTTACAGTGAGGAGGATCTTGTCCCAGCTTCATGCTATTAGGACTCAGCTTCAGTCTAAGCCCTCCGCATCCAATGAGCCAATCTTTGTCCAATCCATTACTTTTCATCCTCCGACATCTTCCTCTCGAATCAGACCTTTTGGTCAAGGATGAGGCTGATCATATTTCACCGATCTTGATCTTGAGCTCGATGCCCATTCTCATTGATTTCATCATTTTGCATTAGGTTACTTAGTTGTATTTTGTAGATTGGATGTATGAGAGCTTTATGCTCATAGACATATATTATGACTTTTGTAACCTCTCTTTTTGTTGTAATTAATGAATGAGGTTATTATCATGGCTCACCTCTTTTTTTTTTGGATGAATGAATGAATGAATGACTGTTATACTTGAATGAATGCACTATTACTCTGATACCTGACATAGAACCATAAAAAATCTTACTCCTTTTAGTCCATATTTTTTGATGATATCAAAAAGAGAGAGAAAGTAGTGTATTGTCTATCTGAACCTTTTAAATTTAAATACTCTTTTAAATTTTTTGCTCTAATATAGTATTCTACACTGATACGTCTCTGATATGCCTCTGATACGTCTATTTTTTACTCTGATACATCTATTTTTATCTTGATACTATTTGAAAAATTGCTTTGATACATCTATTTTGTTTAAGTGCTCTGATAATTTTATTTTTTACATTGATACCAAAATACCTCGATACATTCATTTTTGATTTTATAAAATACTTCAATTTCTTCTCTTTTAATTCTTGTTCAAATGATTTTATTCTTGCTACCATCTCTACTTCAATAAAAAAAATTTACAAATTGAATACTCTTTATATAAGAAAGAGGAAGATCTTTTTCAAAATGATCAAAATGATTATTTTTATCTGTTTCACACAAGAAAGGAGAGAATTTTAACTGATTAAGAACAATCTTTAAAAAAACTCTGATATCTTTACAAATGAGTTTCAGCAAAATAAATTGAAACATTAAAATTGTTGAAAATATGTATCTCATAATTTTCTATCTTTGACATATTCCTACAAGTGCTTCACAAATCCAAATTTCTTGAGCATTAAGGACTTATTTTATGAACACTCAAATATTTTTTATCATCAAAAAAAGAGAGATTATTGCTTCAAAAATTAATTTTGATGATCACAAAATATTTGAGGAGACTATTAATATATTTTTTATCTTTGGAGAATATTTTTATGATGTTTCAGATAGTCCAAAAGATTAGATTTGAAAAGCTTCATCAAGTGTGCCAAAATTAAAGTTTCTATAAGTTGGAGAAGTTTTTGAAGTCTTTTGAGAGTGTCCAATTGATTTGAAGCCATTTGAGAGTGTTTGAAAATATTCTGATAAGTTTTAAACCTTAAATGCATAAAAAATTAGATTGCAATAAAATGGTGCGACCCATCTGGGTCATCCCTTTTCATTGAGTAGCTGGCACGTACTGTTTTGACTTATGGCACGCAGTGGGATGACCCATCTGGGATGACTCCTGAGATCCTGAAATCAAAACAGAAAGTCTAATTTTCAGACTGGCCAAATGAGGCATCCCATGAGACTTTTCAGTCACAGTGGGACGATCCATCTGGAATGACCCATTCTAGGTGAGTTCGTAACAACTAGTTTTCAATCTATTTTTAATGTATTTAATGTGTATTAAATACTTTCCAACGGCTCTAAACCAACTCTAAAATATTTTCAAAGATAAATGGTGACTATAAATGCTCTCTTGAAGTAGAAAATTATAAGATTTTGCAAGCATTCAAGTTCAAATCAAAGAAAAGGTCAAACAAATCCTAAAGAGAGAAAAGAAGTATTTAATCACTTCACCAACCACTCTCCAGCTACAATCAAATGTGCAATTCATTGAGGATATTCAGTAAAAATTTCTTCCCCTTAAGTATCGTATTTCTATTACATTTATTATGTTTATTTAAGGAGATATTGTGCTGAATTTTCTGTACCCTATTTTTTTTATATTATATTTGGTTTTTTGAGTTTTGGAGGGCTCCAAAACTCGGTTGGATTGATTCGAATCTTAAATTGGATTATTGAGGGTTAGCTCGCACTCGAGAAATAAGTGTTCTTGCTTGGATAGCAAGGGTCGGAGTTGTCCGACGTGTTGTAGCTTTGTAATTCGTTTAGTGGATTGAATTCTCAAGTAGAAACTTGGAGAGTGAATGTAGGTGCAAGGTTGACACCGAACCACTATAAATTTTTTGTATTTGATATGCTTACTTTTTTTCACTTATTCTTTATGACTTATACTTACATTTTTATCTTTTATATTTAAATTTATTTTTATTAAAAATCAATCCACTCCACTCAAATACTTTAGCATATTGTTTTAGTGCATTAATCTTTAAAATTTTAAAAAGACCTAATTCATCCTCCCTCTTGGGCTTCATATCTGGGCAACAATCTTCATGGTAACAGACTCTCAAGTCCCATCTACTATTCTATCCCTTTCTTGTAGGATGACAAATTTTTGAACATATAAGTTGAAATAAAAATTAAACAAAGCTACGATGAATGTTAAGCCCAAAGATAAGATGAAAAGTAAGCTGAGGTAAAGACAACCCAAAATCCATGTCATTAAAAGGCCGATCTCAATTGAAAGTTGACCTCATTAGGAGGTCGAGCTCAACAGAAAGCCAACCTCATCAGGAGGCTGAGCTCATCATAAACCCGATGTCATCAGAAGGCCAACATCATCAGATGGCCAACCTCATCAAAAATCCAATCTCCAGATCGGTAGAGCCCTGAAGGACATGAAGAAGATCTCCTAATCAAAGTTCGATCTCCGAATCAACAGAGCCCCAAAGTGTAGGAAGATAAGATCTCCTCATCAAAATTCGATCTCCAAATCGGTAGAGCCCTGAAGGGCACTGAGATGAGATCTCCTCATCAAAGTTCGATCTCTGAATTGGCAGAGCTCCGAAGGGCATGAAGATGAGATCTCCTCATCAAAGTTCAATCTCCAAATTGACAGAGCCCTAAAGGGCACGGAGATAAGGTCTCCTCATCATAGTCCGATCTTCGAATCGACAGAGCCTCGAAGGATACAGAGATAAGATCTCTCCATCAAAGTCCAGAGCCCCGAAGGGCACGAAGATAAGATCTCCTCATCAAAGTCCAATCTCTGGATCAGTAGAGCTCCAAAGGGCATGGAGATGAGATCTCCTCATCAAAGTTTGATCTTCGGATCGGTAGTGCCCTGAAGGGTATGGAGATAAGGTCTCCTCATCAAAGTCTGATCTTCAGATCGATAGAGCCTCAAAGAACATGAAGATAAGATCTTCGGATCAAAATTTTATAAAATACCGATCTCAGGATCGAAGTTATCTTTAGCTCTATAAATTACTGACCTTAAGATCGAGATTATTTTCAGCTCTATGAAATACCGACCTCAAGATCAAAATTATCTTCAGCTCTATAAAATACCAACCTCAAGATCGAGATTATTTTCATCTCTATGAAATATCGATCTTAGGATCGAAGTTATCTTCAGCTCTACAAAATATCGATCTCAGGGTCAAAGTTATCTTTAGCTCTATAAAATACCAATTTATGGATCAAGATTATCTTTCAGCTCTATAAAAAATCAACCTATGAATCGAGGTTATCTTGGATTTTTAAAAAATACCGATCTACGGATCAAGGTTATCTTGAAGTTCTATCAAATACTGACCTACAGATCGTGGTTATCTTAGATTTTTATTAAATACAGACTTTCGGATCAAGATTATCTTGATATTCTATCAAATATCGATCTACAGATTGAGGTTCTTTTAGCTTTATAAAATACTGATCTCAAGATTGAGGTTATCCTAAAGCTCTACAAAATACTGACCTCTAGGTCAAGGATATCTTAAAGTTCTAATGAAAATTCGACCTACTCAAGGCTATATCGGATAAAGAATCTGAGTAGTTCATTTGAAAAATCAAATGGTATATATTCGCTACCTCAGACAAGCTGAGATTTTTTTTTGAACTATTTTTTTCATCCAAAAGCAAAATTCTTCGAATTCAAAAGTGGAGGGCAAGTATTGCGGAGGTTATCCCACCTCATCATAAAATCAGCCTCAATTGGAGGTCGACCTCATCATAAAGCCAACCTCAACCAGAGGCTAAACTCATAAGAAAGCTGATTTAAGTCAGAGGCTGAGCTCATCATAAAGCGGACCAGACTCATCTCAACTCATATGAATACCGACTTGAACTGAAGGCTGACCTCCTCAAAAGGCTGAATGTCGATCTGACTCCTCTCAGCTCATATGAATACTGACCTGATCCATCTCAGCTCATATGAATATCGATCTGACTCATCTTAGCTCATATAAATACCTAAATACCAATTTGAAGTAAAGTATTCCATATATCCGAGACGTCCGGAGTCTCATATGATACTTGATCTCACCTCAATTTTTTATCGAGGTAAACTATTATATTAACAGTCACAATTATCTTATGAAATCTGACCATGATTTCACATACAGTCATACTACAACTTATTTTCAACTAGCACATATAGTTAAGTATGACCTCATTTTCAGCTAATACATACAGCTATGCTCTAGCTCACATACAGCTAGCCTTTAACGGCCTAACAAACTCCTCTGACGATCTAACAAACTCTCTAATGACCTCATCAACCCCTCTATAAATAGAGGGTTAAGGGATCCTCCAGATAAGTTCTGACTCCTAAGTCCCAAGTTCTAAGTTCAAGCTCTAGAGCTCAAACTAGAGTGAAACTCTGCCTGTGAAAACTTTGTCAGTTCTCAAAGGAGAGCTCTAGTTTCCATCCAGTCCAAACTCTCTAGTTCCACACAAACCCTTGTGCTCTCTTCTATTTTTTCTACCTTCTATTCTCAAGGCTTGAACTGACGTAAATATTGGAGGATCAAGAATCGAAGGATCCTCACCTAATTTTTTGACTTGTTTTGCAGGGTTTCTTGATGACTTGCTAGATCGGACTGCATGGCCTCTCCAGCATGGCTTCATCCGATCTCATCATTTCAGATTTTGAACCTCGCAGCAACTATATAAATACTATAATTAGACTTTGAAAACTGCTATAGGAAAATGGCTAAAATGTAGATATATTTTTACTCCATCGGCATATATGTGTGCAAATAATTATTTTGTAAAAATTACAACTTTTCTATCTAAACTTAAAGAATACATAGTGCCAATCTTATTTTGTGATCATCCACTTGTTGGGGTAAATTCTCATAACTCAACCGATTAAGAGTAATCCTAATCTCCCCACCGACTGGACGTACAATCGATTAAAAGAATCATGCTGACTTAGATCTCAGCCGATGATCTAACTCAGGATTCAACCAATGATGACCAGCTAAGATTAAGTCGGGTTGGGGCCAACTAAGCCCGACATGCTGCTAATATCTAGCTAAACATTCATTCAGATTTTTTTTGACTATCTCGATCTGGAGGAAATAGAGACTGAATGACAGTTACCCAATGTGGGTATTAGTCACCCACATTCGGGGGATCGTGGGGCATAATAACTTTCCATTGATCGTCTGTTACTCAATTTTAATGATAGTTAAGGAGGTAACCGCCCACTAAGGGTGATAATGCCCATGTATGGGATTCTAAGGGACAAAAGTTATACGGTAATGGTATTCTCTACCCTATATAAAGTAGTAAGCAGGGAGATTGGATAAAATTTTCTGGCTACTAAATATTTTGCTCTCATATTTTGATCTTTTCAATTGTCCCCTTTCTCTGACTAACTTAAGCATCAGAGGATCTTCCGTCGGTCAACTTTCAATAAGTGGACTTGATTTTGCAGATTTCTTGCCATCTAACTAAAGAAAAAATTCATCCGATTGCATCGGATGCCAGGAGGAAGAATAGATTACTAATTAAATTTTTTTTATAATATTTATGAATTTTTATCTTGATTCACATAGAAAAGGATCAAGGTTAGAGAAGCTTCTCAATCAATATACTTCACGAGATCCGGATCTGCAAATCCTCTCTTCACGTGCACGCCAAACTTTGTAGAAGAGAGAGATGAACGTCTTCTTCGGAGAGAAAGAAAAAGAGCACTTAAGATCTGATCTCAAGGCCTTGGAATAGACCACACACTGCCATAAAGAAAGGGAGAACACCAAGAGGAGAGAGATGCCCAGGGAGAGGTGACGTCCAAGGAGAGGGGATGCCCACACCAAAAAGATCTCCAAGCCTAGGCCAAGGTTGATTCCTTTTTTCTCTTCTCCACACTTCTTCTTAAATAAACAAGAGATCCTAGATCAAATCAAACTCTTTTAGGAGCTAGAAATAGGACTCTTCATATTTGAATCAAATCCAAACTTCATAAAATACAAGGATTCCTAAATCAAGTAGGAGAAGCGCCAACTTATGCCTCCCTTCATTGTGCCGCATGCCCAAGGGAAGGGGCCTATTTTCAGCCCCTTTTCAACCATCTTGGTCGGACCATATGGTGAGAGAATAGCTAGGACACATGGCTAAGTGGACTAAATCAGATTTGATTCAGATTTGGATCAATTCAAATTCAATTCGAATCTGATTCGAATCAATTTCGAAAAGACTGCTAATGCTAATCCAGTTAGGATTCTTGTCCAAGTCCAACTTGATAAATTAATCCAATCAAATATTAATAAAATTAAGTTCAATTAAATTAGATCTGATCTAAAGTAATTAGGACTCAAATCAAATCTCTCATAATTATTTGGATCATTGATTCAATTTCATTCATCCCCAGAATCAAATCTGCACCTTATGTACAGTGCTTGCTGAACATTAATTCCATATGACCTACATTTTAATTCTTAATTAAGTTAATCTATATGTTTAATCAAGTCTAATACTTTCAAATGGAATATATAAATATTCAGTCAATTTTTTTCTATATTATTTGATTTTTGTATGCGACTTCGTAGGTTCGAATACTAACCCGGTAGCATAGGAACTCTTTCCTATATTTAATCAAAGTAACCATCTAGCAATGATATCCGACGTCCGGATAAGTAGAATAATTACAAAGTAATATTCAAGAACCTTGATATATGATTATCGCATAATTCATCCCTTCAATCCTAATGCTCAAAGTGACCTAGGATTTAACTGTCAACCCTAAAATAATTATCCACATCGTATTTTAATCTTTTAAATCCATCATATAGATTACTCTAGTCAAGATTTTACTAAATTGAAATACAGTAATGTATTAACTCCTATAATTCAGAGAGATTAATCCAATCTTGATCCATACACAAACTTTATAAGTACTTGACTGTATCCAGTAGCCTTCTGTCACTGCATTAGAAAAGCAGGTAGTCTGACATCAAAATATATTGAGTTGCTTGCAAGTCACTATGGTGATCTCAGATCTAAGTGATACTTATGTCCATATATTTTACGAGCTGTTCTTGACAGTAGAGTACTCAACAGATGAGTCACTTATTCAGTGATGATGTACTTCTATATCTCACCTTTATTCCATACCAATGTCACCACACTCTTTGGTTATAAGGATAATCAATCTATATGGCATACCACGATCTACGCTCGATAAATGTTATCATCCTATTAATGACATATCACTTGATCGCGAATATGGTTAAGAACTATTCGATAAATCCTTCTTCATCAATCATAATATAGTTTTAAAGACTTCATCACAATACAAGAGTTCTAATAACAAAGATGTATACCTTGTGATAAAAATACTAAAATAATTTTATTCATTGATCAATAATTCATCTACAAAATTTAATTATTTACAATAAGTCAATTGACTTTAGGATATAATTTCAAAGAACTCTCATCTGGATTAAAGTCAATCAGAGCAGTATCTTATACCCATCTTCTACTTATGATCATTGAACTCTTTGATCCCGAGAGCTTTAGTGAAGGGGTCGGTCAGGTTCTCTTTTTCATCAATCTTTTTCAGCTCGACATCACCTCGATCCATGATTTCATGAACAAGATGATAGCATCGCAGAATGTGTTTGGTTCTGTGGTGGGACTTGGGCTCCTTTGCTTGTGCTATGGCTCCAGTACTATCACAATATAGTAAAATTGGACCATCAATCGAGAGAACCACTTCAAGTTCAATGATGAACTTTTTCAATCAAACAGTCTCCTTTGAAGCATCAGATACCGCAACATATTCCACTTCGCATACTGAGTCAGCCACCATATGTTGCTTAAAACTCTTTCAGTAAATCATTCCTCCATTCATGGTGAACACGTAGTCCGACATACTTTTGCTATCATCATGATCTAACTGAAAATTGAAATCAGTATATCCCATAAGTTTTAAATCAGTATCTCCATAGATAAGCCATTGATTCTTAGTATTTCTTAAATACTTAAGGATTGTCTTCACAACCTTCTAATAGTTCTCTTTTGGATCAGACTGGTATCTACTCACTATTCCTAATGAATAGGTTACATCCGATCTTGTACATGTCATGGCGTATATGATAGATTTCACTATCGAGACATATAGAATTCTACTCATAAGCTCTCTCTCCTGAGGGATTGTCGGATAATTCTTCTTGAAGAGAAAAATTTTTTAGTCTATCAGTAGATAGCCCTTTTCGAAATTTTTCAAGTTGAATCATTTCAGCATGGTATCAATGTACGTAAATTGGGACAATCCAAGTAACTTTTCAGATCATCTCTATAGATCTTCATCCCTAGGATGTAGAATGCTTCTCTCAAATCTTTCATAGAGAACTGTGATGATAGCCACAGCTTTACACTTTGCAAAACTGGGATGTCATTTTCTATTAATAATATGTCATCTATATACAAAACAAAGAAAATGACTACAGAGTCGTTAGCCCACTTGTAGATGCAAAGTTCTTCTCTATTCCTAACAAAGCCATATATTTTGATCGTCTTATCGAAATGCATGTTCTAACTCCTAGAAGCTTGCTTCGATCCATAGATAGACCTATTTAGCTTGCATACTATAGATTAATCTGAGGATGTGAACCCTTCAGATTGTATCATATACATCTATTCTTCTAGCTCCCCGTTAAGGAAGGTGGTTTTGATATCTATTTGTCAGATTTCAAAATCAAAATGTACCGCTATCATAAGCATAATTCGAATGGACTTGAGTATTGTCATAGGAGAGAATATCTCATCATAGTTAATACCATAATGCTAACGGTATCTCTGGACAACTAGACGAACTTTATAGCTCTCTATCTTTCCGTCCATTCCTCTTTTCCTCCTGAAAATCTATTTACACCTTATGGGTTTAATCCTTTCAGATGGATCAACCAGTGTCCATACACCACTAATCTCCATGGACTCCATCTTGAATATTATAGCATTAAGTCATTTTTGGAAGTTGAACCTTTGCATAGCATCTATGTAGGTAATCGGATCCTCATCGTTCTCATCTAAATCGACAGGATCACCATCCTGGATCAAAAAACTATAGTATCTGTCCGATTGATGCGGTACTCTATCGAATTTCCTTAATGACGCCTCCACAGGCTCTGAATTTGATTCTCCAATCAAATTTGATTCTATATGTGCCGATATTTTTACCTCACGAATTTTACTAAGTTCGATTTTAGTGGTATTAGTTCCTTCTCCAAAATTTTTTTTTCTAAAAAGACTGTCATGTTACTGACAAACATCTTTTATTTTTCAGTGAGATAGAAGTAGTACCCTTTAGTTTTCTTTACGTATCCTACGAACAAGTATTTATCAGATCTAGATCCAAATTTTTCTATCTTTAAATACTTTACATAAACCGAATATCTTCAAACCCTAAGGTGTGAGAACACTGACTTACGTCCTGATCATTTCTCATATGATATTTTATTTACAGACTTACTCGAGACCTTATAAAATATATAGTAGGCAGTTTTAAAAGTATATCCCCAAAATGAGATTGGCAGAGTCACAAAGCCCATCATGGACCAAACCATATCTAACAGTATTTGATTTCTCCATTTTGACACCCCATTATTCTGTGATGTTCCAAGAGGAGTCTATCGTGAGAGAATCTTATTCTCTTCTAGATATATCAGAAAATCACTGGTGAGATATTCACCTCCTCAATCTGATCGAAGAGTTTTAATATTATTTTTGATCTATTTTTCTACTTCACTATGAAATCATTTGAATATTTTAAATGATTTGGATTTGTGCTTCATAAGGTAAACGTACCCATACCTCGATAGATCATCAGTAAATATAATGAAATAATAATATCCTCCTCTAATGCCTATATTCATGGATTCACATATATCACTATATTCTAGACCTAGAATATCACTGACTCGCTCACTTTTTTTCTTAAAAGGTGACTTGGTCATCTTACCAAAAAGACAGAATTCACAGGTCGGTAATGATTCATAATCATTAATTTCAAAAACACCCTCTTTGATTAATCTGTCTATCATGTTCTTGTTCACATGACCCAGTCTACAATGTCAAAGGTAAGAATCACTGACATTATCTATTCTAGGATGTTTGTTTGATATGTACATTATACCAATAGATTGTGATAGTAAGTATATGCCATGTTTTAATTATCTTCGTATGATTTTAGTATCATTTATAATGATATCACAAAAATCATCCTTTATTAAATATTTAAAACTAAGTTTGGCCAAAAGGCCTATAGAGATGACATTCATCATAAAAAAATGACAATAATGATACTTATCTAACATGACACTACTAGACTCAAAAATAAGTTGCATAGTTCTTAAAATTAGAACTGAAACAAGGCTTCCATCTTCAATGTTCAGGATCCGCTTGTCTTCTCTAAACCTTCTACTAACATATAATCCCTACAATGAATTACAAATATTAATTAGACTTCTAGTATCTAATACCCAAGTAGTAGTATCATATATAGAGAAATTATATGGAGTTATCATATGAGTACCTTGTGAAACAACAGATTGTTTGCTTCTCCTGTTCTTTGGCCTGTTTGGATCAAGAAAAGCTATATATGCAAAATAGTTCCCCTTTTAATGACCCAGCTTCTTGCAGAAAAAGCATTCTATCTGGCTCTTGTCGACCTTCAACTTCTTGCTCTACTTTGGCTTTAGATCGACGGCACGAATCTTTTGCATCTTGTTCTTCTTTCCTCTCTTAGAGGAACGACGGTCTGCAGATGATCCTCTCACAACATGCACCGACCCCTTCTGAAGCTGATAATCCTTCTCGAATGTCTGCAGCAACCCTAGCAAATCATGATAGTTTACTGCAGGCTTGGTCATTCTATAATGATTCAAAAAGGATAGTTAGGACTTCGATAGCGAGTTTAGAATAGCATCCTTACTCAACTGTTCATGCAATGAAAAATCAAGTTTGCTCAAACATTCAATCTGCTCAATCATGTATAACATATGATCGATGACCGACGCCTCTTCTCGTATACGAGCATTGAATATAGCACAAGAGGTCTTATGTCTCTCAGTATCCTCAAGAGTGCCGAAAGACATTTAATAATTGAATCATCTTCTCAGATTGTGCATCTTTGAACTTACGACTAAGTTCATCATTCATGACTGTCCTTATAACACAACGCACTGTAGTGCGGTCATTGAGCCACTTCATATAAGTGTCTCTCACAGCAAAGGATGCGTTGGCAGCAGGTTCTTTGGATGTGGGATCCGTAAGCACGTACAGGATCCTTTCATGCTCTAGGATGATCTTAAGTTTTCGAAACTAGCTATCAAAATTTGGTTTGATAAGCTTATCGTTGTCCGACAGTGATCAAAGCGATAATGTGTTGGCCATAGCTGAAAAAAATAAAAATCTATTAGTATATGAATTATTTTAATCTTAAAAATATATACTTTCGTTTAAAGATTCTTCCACTATTTTATACAAATTGATAGCCTTTACCTTCAATTTGAAAAATTATATTAATCCCTTAGTGAGTATTAGAATCCACACAGACTGCATTCGGATCCAAGTATGGCTCGGCCAATCTTAGTACATCTATGGATAGGTTCTTAACTAATTATTTCATCAAATAATTTTTAATAATTAAGTTTTGTCCCAAATATCTCTTCAGCAGGCATGTGACGCCTCCACTAAAAATTCTGATTATGTCCAATCATTAACATGACTACACCAAGTGCATCCAACAAACAAATACCTAGGTCTGAGTGTAGCTCGATCAATCTGATCATTGATTTGAAGGGCACAACAAGGTCGTCATATGATGAATGATAATTCTAATACCTAATAGACACCAGATGTGTGGCACCTCCAATACCTATTTAGAATATTGGATGTATTATCATGCACCTTAATGGGAAGCTATGAACTAATTATTCCCATAACTGTATCATTTTAAGAACCTAATAATTTAGAGAATTTGATTTAATGATTTGAGAATAAGAGAAGAGATTGACCTGCGAGTCATAAATCCTTCCACTGACTTCATCAATTCATAAAGAAGACTTGATACAAGCTGATCTAAAGATACCTAAATCAGTCACACTGATTTATCTTAATAGCATGGGTCGAATCAATCGATGATCTAACCAAAATATGATCTACCGAATTAGCCAGATAAGTGAGATCGATGAGAGGATCTGCCTCAGCTTAGCTTAGACACTATCAAAATGATCAGATAAGCAGACTACCAATTAAAAACCATCGATCGAATTATCATGCAATATTATCAAATTTATCTTAAACACCAATTGATGGATTAATTTTAATTCAATCAACCAAAGAACTGGAGCTAAATCTTTGAGCCACGATCATGGTCCAATTGGTATAGTCAAAAATATGAACTTGATCAAGCTACAACTATTGAGATTAATCTAGAGAAATTTTGATCTAATCTAATTCAAAATTTGATTAGATATAATCAATTTTTTTAATTGATCTATATTTATTTAACCCTAAGTCCAATCCAAGTAGATGACCTGATTCATGCTAACCCATTGCCCATTAATTTATGAGGTGTTTAAGATCTTCAATTCTCAAATCTAGATTCTTTTAAAATTTAATTTCAAATTAAATATGAAAAATGCATATTTCAATTTGCAGAACTATTCTACTAGTATTTCAAGTAAAGCATGCAATATATTTTAAATTAAAATCTAATTTTAAATTCTATATTTAACAATTAAACATGTATCAATTTTATGTATACATCATATGTATTATAGAAAATTTAGATTTCTATATCATATGCAATATATAATTTAGATCATAAAATCTAATTTTTATATTTAAATTTATTTTATTAAAATTAAAATTAATTATAAATTATTTTAGATCTAATCTAAACATATTCATGATCAAAATAATTTTAAAATTTTTTTCGCTGTTCTTCATTATGAGATTTGATCACATGACACCCCATCGAATAGAAAGAGAGGATCTTTAAACTCTACTGAATCTTATGATCGAACGGCTTGGTGATCTTCTCAATTCGAGTATTGAGCTACTAAGATCTAAAATTTAATTTTAAAAATAAATTATATGAACATGTAAATTGTCATGCAATTTATGCGTGCACAAAATCATACAAATATGATGTACATCTAATCTTATTAGATCAATGCATAAGTTTATTTCAGATCTGAACTTACTTTTCTATAGCATATAAAATAATTAATTTAGATATGAAATAATATAAAAATCTATTTCAAAATATATGTATGATTGTATAGAAAAATTTTGGTTAGAGATGTGATCAAACATGTATCAATATTATACAAAAATCAGACCTGAAACTTAATCAAACAAATTCAAATCTAAGTCTGATTCAAACATCAATTCTTCGATTGAATTACATCACAAAAATCTATCAAATTAGATTTAAATCCATGCACAATTAGGTATTAAATCAGCACAAAATTCTATACAGAAAATTTTTGCTAAAACAGATTTTCTGTAGTTCAGATTCAGGGGTTGATTGCAATTTGATATTCTGATCAAAATCAAATAAAAAATATACAGGAGATATCAAAAGAGATCAAGGTTTAATTACATCAAAAATTTTAATTCAAAACTAGATTTAAAAAAATCAAAAAAATTTTGAAATTTGACTATGCAATCATGACATACAGGGCTAGCTCTGATACCAATTGAAAAAAAAATTTATCTGATCGCATCGGATGCTAGAAGGAAGAATAGATTAGTAATTAAAATTTTTTATAATATTTATAAATTCTCATCTTGATTTGCAATGAAAAAATATCAAGATTGGAAAAACTCCTCAATCAATATACTTCGCGAGATCCGGATGTGTGGATCCTCTACTTCACATGCATGCCAAACTCTATAGAAGAGAGGGATGAATATCTTTTTCAGAGAGGAAGAAGAAGAACACTTGAGATCTGATCTCAAGGCCTTGAAATAGCCCATAAATTGCCACAAAGGAAGGAAGGACGCCAAGAGGAGAGAGATGCCCATGGAGAGGTGATGCCCAAGGAGAGGGGATGCCCACACCAAAAGGATCTCCACACCTAGGCTAAGGTTGATTCCTTTTTTTCTTCTCCATACCTCTCCTTAAATAAACAAGAGGTCTTAAATCAAATCAAATTTCTTTAGGTGCTAAGAATAGGATTCTCTATGTTTGAATCAAATCCAAACTCCATAAAATACAAGGATTTCTAAACCAAGTAGGAGAGGCACCAACTTGCACGTCCCTTTATTGTGCCACACGCCCAAGGGGAGGGGGCTATTTTCAGTCCCTTCCCAACCACCTTAGTCGGCCCACATGGTGAGAGAATAGCTGGGATACTTGGCTAAGTGGATCAAATTAGATTTGATTCAGATTTGGATCAAATCGAATCTGATTCGAATCAATTTCGAAAAGACTGCTGATCCTAATCCAATTAGAATTCTTGTTTAAGTCCAACTTGATAAATTAACCCGATCAAGTTTTAATTAACTTAAGTTCAGTTAAATTAGATCTGATCTAAAGTAATAAGGACTCAAATCGAATCTCTCATAATTGCTGGAATCATTGATTTGATTTAATTCAATCTTGAAATCAAACCCGCACCTCATGTATAGTGCTAACTAAACATAGTCAATGTTTAATTCCATACGACCTATAACTTAATTCTTAATTAAGTTAGTCTATATATTTAATCAAGTCTCATACTTTCAAATTGAATATATAAATATTCGATCAATTTTTTTTTATATTGTTTGATTTTTGTACACGATTTCATTGGTTCGAATACTAATCCAGTAGCATAGAAACTCCTTTCTATACTAATCGAAGTGACTATCTAACAATGATATCTAACGTCTGGATATGTTGAATAATTGTAAAGCAATATTCAAGAATCTTGACATATAATTACTGCATAATTCATCCTTTTAACCTTAATGCTCAAGGTGACCTGGAGTTTAACTGTCAACTCTGAAATAGTCATCCACATCATATTTCAATCTTTCAAATTCATCACATGGATTATCCTGATCAAGATTTTACTAAATTAAAATATAGTAATGCATTAACTCCTATAATTTGGAGGGATCAATCCAATCTTGATCTATACACAGACTTCGCAAGTACTTGACTGTATCTAGAGCCTTCCGTCACTGTATTAGAAATGCAGGTAGTCTGGCATCAAAGCATAATAAGTTGCTTATAAGTTACTATAGTGATCTCAGGTCTAAAGAATACTTATGCCTATACATTTCACGAGCTACTCTTGATAGTAAAGCGCTCAGTAAGTGAGTCACTTGTTCAATGACGATGTACTCCTACATCTCATCTATATACCATACCAGTATCATCATACTCTTTGATTATGAGGACAACCAATCTACATGACATACAATGACCTACACTCGATAAACGTCATCATCATATTAATGACGTATCATTTGATCACAAACATATTTCAGAACTATTCAATAAATCCTCCTTTATCGATCATAACATAGTTCTAAGAACTTCATCACAACACAAGAGTTCTAATAACGAAGATGTACATCTTATGATAAAAATGCTAAAATAATTTTAATCATTGATCAATAATTCATATACAAAATTTAATTATTTATAATAAACCAATTGGCTTTAGGATATACTTCTTAATACTAACAACTAGGCGCAATACCTCGACTTCCAACCAACCATCTTGTCGAAGATTTGCGACAACAGATTGGCATACCAGGTAGGAAAAGTGATTTGTGACACTTCTCGACAAGAACCATGACCAAGACAAAGGCACAAAATGCTTCAGCCAGTTCCACTTGACGTTCATCCTGGCATGACGCACTTCCAGCGACCAATGCAAAATCTAGTGCTTCATGTCCAGCGATCACGATGGATCAGCAACAATTTGCTGTCTTGGTGTAGCAGGTGAAAATTCTTACAGAAGTTGTCCACAGCTTGCAACAAACTGTGAAACAACGATAGCAGCAACAACGATCGAAAGAACCAACATCGTAGGTCGTGCCATCTAGGCATAGTCGACGGCCCCTTTCTCCATCCAATCAACAGACCCGACACTCTTACCATATTGATCTTCAACCAATTTGACACTCACATCGTGCTGATTCCTAGCATGTTCGATATGCCAATTTGAAGGATTGTCGATCTCCTTTCCTTTGATGAATCTCACGAAAGAGAAAGAGACCACAGTCACCTTCAAGTTCATCTA
The DNA here is from genome assembly GCF_000442705.2 of Elaeis guineensis. Classification (NCBI taxonomy): domain Eukaryota; kingdom Viridiplantae; phylum Streptophyta; class Magnoliopsida; order Arecales; family Arecaceae; genus Elaeis; species Elaeis guineensis. The sequence goes on from NC_026000.2 coordinate 22,695,176, forward strand.
GGGAAGGTTCTACCCCAGGATATTCTTGACATCCTGATGAATCCTAATGATGGTTGGATGACTACGACCATAAACTTCGGAAGCTTGATCGATGACTCGATCAACTTCAGTTTAATAATCGAGATTCCATCAGCATCCTTGGCAACAACACTCGTCCTCCATTCTCTTGATGAATTTTGAATGAATTGATTCCTACTCGATTCAAGATTTCACAAATATAGCCGTATGATGGCTCCACTGGCCCGCTCGACCACTTTAAGAGCTATAAGGCTCTCATGCTACTCCAAAGGGCATCTGATGCCCTTCTTTGTGTTGCCTTCTCTGTTACTCTTCGAAAAATTGCTCAGACCTAATATTCTGAGCTTCAGCTGGAAAGCATCCGATCTTTCGAGCACTTTGAGTAATTTTTTGTGGCCCACTTCAGCACAAGCAGAAGGATGCCACAAACATCTGATAGTCTTTTCTCCATCAAACAACAAGATGGAGAATCATTGAGAGATTATGTGGCACATATTAACACCACCACGTTAGAGGTCCGTGACCTCAATGAGTCTACGGCTATCTCGGCCATGAAAAGGGGGTTGCGTAGTTCTAGGTTCATGTATTTTCTGTCCAAGATGCTTCTCTGAATATATGCCAAACTCTTTGAGAGCACACAAAAGTACATTCATGCCGAGGAAGGTGTAACTGACCGACACCAGTCCAAAGGCAAAGGCCAGAAAAGATGAAGAAGGATAGAACCTCGATAGGGCCCAGCAAAGCCTGAGTTGATGGAGAGGCTCCACCTTGCTAATTAAGTCCGAAGTTGAAGAACTTCGACTACAGATATGACTCTTACACCCCCCCCCCCCTTACTACTCTCCGTGTGTAGATTCTCATAGAGATAGAAGGGAAAAGCTACCTCCAATGGCCCCAGCTAATGAAGAAGCTATCGATATTTCATAATAGAAAATGGTACTATCGATTCCATCGAGATCATGGTCACAACACCAGACAGTGCATCTAGTTGAAAGATGAGATAGAAACTTTAATTAGGTAGGGTTATCTCAGAAAGTACCTACGGGACCGTCCTACACAACTACCCGCTGATCCTCAATCTCGACCACATCCCGAGGAAAAAACTCATGCCCTATCGATGGCAGGCGTGATCAATATGATTTCTGAAAGACTAACACCTTAGAGGGTAGGAGACTCAAAAAATTTGTCAAAATGTCAGCAGGGAGATAATGTCATCATTTTCTCTGAGAAAGACTTATAAAGAGTTCAAATTTCTCATAATGATGCTATTATCGTTTTCATGACAATAGCCAATTATGATGTAAAATGTTATTTAGTTAATAATGGAAGCTCTGCTGACATATTATTCTACGATGCTTTCTTTCGAATGCAACTTTCTACTAAACGATTAAAATCAATCAACATGCCCTTAATCAGATTTATAGGTGACTCGATTAAAGTGAAGGGAGAAATAAAATTTTCTGTTACTGCTAGACAACAACCTCAGCAATCTGCTGTGTGGCTTAACTTTCTTATAGTCCGAGTCCCTTCAGCTTATAATGTTATATTAGGATGATTTGGATTGAATGCACTTTGAACTATAGTTTCAACATACCATCTACTCAAATGCTTTTCGATAAGGAATGGGATTGACAGAATGTGAAGGGATCAATAGCTAGTCCGACAATATTACTGAATCATGATCAAGGAAAAAAAGCCCACGAAAGCTCTTTCCATTGACAGATTAGACCAAAGAGAAGAAGAAAGTCAGGGAGAACCCATCGAACAACTTGTTTTGATACCCCTTAAAAAAGAGGACCCAACTAAGATCATCTAAGTTGGATCCTTATTGAGCAACGATCTTCGGGGCAAACTTGTGACTTTCCTCTGGGATAATATTGATGTTTTTGCTTGGTCGGCTTTCGACATACCAGATATACCCTCTGATGTAATTATTCATCAATTAAATATTAACATTAAGTATATGCCAATGCGATAAAAGAAGAGAAGTTTCACCTCTGAACGACAAATGGCCGTCGATGAAGAAGTCGATAAGTTGCTGGCTACCGACTTCATTCGAGAAGCAACCTATCCGAATTGGCTCGCAAATATCGTGATGGTCAAAAAAGTTAATAGTAAATGGAGAATATACATCGATTACATTGATTTGAATAAAGCTTGTTCGAAGGATAGCTTTTCATTATCCAAAATCAACCAAATAGTCGATGCTACTTCGAATCATCAACTATTTAGCTTTATGGATACCTTCTCCAGATATAATCAAATTCAGATAGCTCCCAAAGATGAGGAAAAGATGATGTTTATCATCGAGAAGGATTTATACTGGTACAAAGTTATGCCCTTCGGCCTCAAAAATGTCAGAGCAATATATCAATGGCTGGTTAAAAAAGTCTTCAAAAATAAGATTGACCATAATATAGAGGTATACGTCGATGACATGCTCGTAAAAAGTAACGAAGCATCTCTTCATATTAATGACTTAGCGAAAGCTTTCAACGCCTTGAGAAAATATCAAATGAAATTAAATCCGATTAAGTATGTATTTGAAGTGACTTCACAGAAGTTCCTCAAATTCATGGTGACAAGATAAGGCATTAAAACTAATTCCAAAAAGATTGAGGCAATTCTTGACATGAAGCTCCTGACTTCTAGATGAGATATTCAAAAATTGATCGTGCACATCGCATCTCTCAGTCAATTCATTTTCAAGTTAGTAGAATGATGTCTTTCATTCTTCAAAATCCTCAAACAAATAAAAGACTTCACTTGGATGCAAGAATGCCAAAAAGCTTTTGAAAACTTGAAGCTATATTTAAGCTCCCCTCCTCTCTCAATGAAGCTAAGTATTGGTGATGAGCTGCTTATGTACTTGGCTATATCTTCTAAAGCCATAAGTTCGATCTTGATCTGAGAAGATGACAAAGTGCAAAAATCGTTTATTACATAAGTCGGGTTCTACATGGAGCAAAGATAAAATACTCTCAGATTGAAAAGGTCATCTTTACGATTATCACTATCGTGTGATAACTATGCCCTTATTTCTAAGCTCATTCGATGAAAATCTTAACCGACCTTCTCTTGAGGACTCTACTACAATGACCAGACACTTCGAAAAGAATCGCAAAATAGGTGATCAAACTCAGTGAGTTCAATCTTTTTTATATTTCTCGATTCTCAATGAAGGCTCAAATTCTCGTCGACTTTATTGTTCGGTGCACAGCGACCATCGATGATGAAATTGGGGAACAATCTGAAGACAAAACCTCAGAGCCAGTGTGGATTCTACATATAGACAGAGCCTCAAATGCACAAGGTTGTGGAGCAAGACTCATTCTAACCAACATCAATGGGATGGTCATTGAGTATGTCCTTCGGTTCGCTTTCAAAATCTCGAATAATCAGGCCAAATATGAAGCCTGATAGTCGGGCTAAAAGTAGCAAAAGACCTCAGTGTAAAATGACTAAAAGCCTTCACCACCTCCCAACTGGTGGCCGAACAATCCTGAGGAGAATACAAACCCGGAGATCCAATCCTGGCAAGGTATCTTCAGAAGCTCCGATCTTTCCAAGTGAATTTCGACTACTTCAAGATTTTTCACATTCCTCGCTCGAAGAATGCTCGAGCTGATTCTCTATCCCAACTCGCATTGCAATGAGCTAGAAAAATTTTTTATTGAGCATCTCGACGATCTGAGTATTGATATGGAAGAAGTTCACCAAAGTCAGTCACGAACCAAATTAGATTGATCCATTTATCAAGTACTTAATCGAGGGACTTTGCCAACTAATCATGCAGAAGCATGCCAGATAAGATGATTAGCGACTCAATATGTACTAATCGATGATCAACTTTACACAAGATCGGCATCTTTGCCTCCACTCAAATATTTTCATCCTTTTGAAGCTGATTATGTCCTCAGAGAAGTTCACAAAGGCATTTGCAGCAATTACTTGGGAGGCATATCAGTATCTTATAAAATACACTAACAAGGATATTACTAGCCAACTATGCAAAAGGATGCTGCCGATTTAGTACAAAAGTATGACCAATGCCAAAAATTCGCCAACATTCAGAGACTTCCCTCAAGCCACCTTGCATCCATTTCGACAACTTAGCCGTTTGATCAGTGGGGAGTCGACATACTTGGTCCATTTCTATCTGCCAATGGATAAAGAAAATTTATTATCGTCACTATTGACTACTTCACTAAGTGGATGGAAGTCGAGCCTTTGACAAAAATAACAGAGAGGAGAACTATAGATTTTCTTTAGAAATAAGTTATTTGCCGATTTGATCTATCCTAAGCAATCATCACAGACAATGATCAATAATTTAATAATGCCAAGTTTGAAGAATTTTATGCAAAGTATCAGATCATCCACAAACTTACATTGGTCGGACATCCACAATCTAATAGAGAAACCAAGATGACTAATAGAACAATATTACAAGATTGGGTCAGATCAAAAGTCAATGGATTGACAAACTTTATAGCATACTCTGGTCTTACCGAACAACTCCTCGGATCCTGATCGGAGAAACTCCTTTCAACTCAACGTTTGGGACCGAAGTCATGATTTCGATGGAAATCGATCTCCATCAACTCGGATAGAACAATACGATGAGTCAACTAATTCGGACAAATGATGCGCTAACTTAGACTTGCTCAATGAGACTCGAAGGCAAGCTCAGCTGAGGATGGCATCATATCAATAACGAGTAGCCCGATATTACAACTATTGGGTCAAGTCCAAAATTTTTTGAATAGAAGACCTTATCCTCAGAAGAGCTGAAATCTCCAAACCAACAAAGCAAGAAAAATGATCCCTAAATTGGAAAGTTCCTTACAAAATTTCAGAAGTACTCCGACTAGGGGCATACAAAATTGTGAACTTAGATGGCACGAAAATTTCTCAGACTTGGAATGTTGAGAATCTATGTATGTACTATCAATAAGTTATTTAATTTAAATATATCAAAGACTTCTTTTCTACAATACTATGCCAACAGCTTCATCTATTCGATAATTTATCGAATAACATGATCGACTGACACTCGACCATAAAATTACATCATCGGTTGATATCCGATAAAAAATAATTCGACTGACACCCAATTAACAAATGAACAAAAAAAATATTCGACTAACATCCGATTAGCTAATTTGGAGATTGAAACATTCAAAAAATAGTTAGTCAGCTTACACTCAGTTAACTAAGGGTCACACAATCTGGAATAAATTTGAGACACTCTTCCAATGACTGGATATGCTACACAAGTCGACCCGACTAGTTGACTTAGAAAAATTCTCACTAAGTTGAACTTACTCGTTGCTACCTACATTTCTTTGCCGACTATCATACTTAGTCAATTTGTGGGATTATATTTCACAATTACCGACTACCCATCTAAAGCACCATAGAAGGCATTATACAAAAGAAACTTGAAAGGAAGTTCATTTCATTTTAAAGAAGTTTGTACATGATCAAAAAAAATGAAAAGAGATACAAAGAGCTCCAGGATGTTCTTCTGGATCGTCAGCTTCCTCATCGCTCTCGAGAGCTTTGTCTTCCTCGTCTGGCTGCAACCCTCTCGAGTCCAGTTTAGGTTGAAGACAACTAAGAGCCCTCTTATAGTCTTCGAAGCCGACACGATAAGCGATAGTAGATCCCTCAGCGATCTCATTCTTGAACTCTTGGGATGCCCAAAACTCAATTAGCATCCAAGAAGCTGTTTCTTGGGTCTGAGTTTTTGCCACCAACATCTTCTCCTCTGCCTCTTAAGCAACCTTCTTGGCATCCCTTCTTTTGCCCCTTTCCTTGTTAAGGGTAGCTTTTACCGACTCCATCTCCTTCTTGAAGTCGGCCTTCAACTTCTTCAGCTCCTCATTATTCTTCTTCAGTTGGAACTCCAGGCCGGCAACTTTATCCCAAGAAGGAGCTAACTCAATCTTCGGTAAGATAATTTGATCTTGGTATTTCTTCTCTCACTCCTCAATAGCATGGAGAAGTTCCTAAACTACTTTAGCCCATGCATTGGCAACTGGGCCTCATCTTCTAATTAGTGGTTGAGCTGTCCAAAGGTGGTCAATCTCTCAAAATAAAATAGTCGTATCATGTGCCAGCTGCAAGAGAGAAAAATTCACTAAGTCAGCAATTCGGTAAAAGAATTAACAATTGAACACTGAGAAGATGGACATCAAGACTTATCGACACCAATGACGCATAGGAGCTCGATATGATTTCCTCGACTGGGTGGGCCTTTCTTTCTTCTCAGTCGATGGGGAGCATCACCATCTTCATCAATTCCTTGATGAGTCGATGATCTCGGAGCACCATATTAGTTGCTTTGATGCGCATTCCAAGCGTAATATATGCCTCTTCGGAAGAGTCCAAAATGCCAAGCTCAGTAGTGAATGTGGAGGGCATTGGGGCCTTCCCTTGGTCATCGTCTCCGTGCATCGTGACCCGATCAACATCCAACTCACCCTGCATAGGCAGGGCTTGAACCGCACTGGTAGGCCTGATCGAGGCCTCACCGACAACAACGACATCATCGTCCTATTTGATGGATACCACAGGCGTCGGTGGTGGAGACGATGTCCATTCCAATAGAGATATTGGGGGTGGCGATGGTGGCTGTGTACTCCTCGAGATCTATGAAGAAGATCCTTCTTGAGATTTCTTCGGTGGTCTCCGAGAAGGTCCATTAGGACTAGAACCCGGCCTCTTCCTGACAGTGCGTCAAATGGCTTCCATCGAAATCTTCATATCTACGAGCCGACAAAGAAAGTTAGTCCACGGATAAAAAGTAAATCGACAGGAAGACTCAAAAATTCATAAAGGGAAGTCTATCTAAAGAGTTAACCGGACTTATCCCGACGTCACATAATGACTACTCATCGAGGAGTTCCCACTGAGTGGGAACTTTGACACCAAGCAGTAAATCGTATTGCTCCTAATCTTCTTCAAGGACTACTTCATTCTTATTTAAGAAAAGATTGGGAGTAGTCTAGACCCAACTAAAACCCCACGGATGGTCAATAGCAACATAGAAGAACTTATTCTTCCACCCGTGGATGGAAGAAGAAAGCTCGATAATAAATTGATGACGATACTGGGGACTTAAGAATCACTATCTCCTTTTCTGAGGATGTTTCTTCAAAATAAAAAGAGTATGAAAAAGAATCACTCAAATCCGAGGAGATGTCAAAGAACAACAAAAGAAGAAAGAATCCTAATAGAATTAGGAGTAAGTTGAGCAAGGACTATATCATACAGATCAAAGACATTAGTAAAGAAAGGATGCAAAAAAAATTAGAATTCCGATCGAAGAAACTCCTCATAAATGGTAATGTAGCTATCAAGGGGATGGACAACCCGACCATCTTCACCGGGTGACGATAGTCTATACCGACTTGAAATTCGATAGTGATCCCTTAATCACTGAATATCGGCCTCAGACTGCTCAGACCTCTCATAAAGAGGTCCAAAAGGATTCTCAGTAGCTGGCTGATCATCTAACTCATGAGAACTAGGATGGTCCTGTTAAGAAGAGGTAATATCCTCGGGGGCATCTTGAGGAACATTCTCGATCTCCCTCTGAGCAGTTGGAGCCCAAGAACCTTGATCTCTCACAACATTCTCTTCTCCAAACTCCCTTTTGGATGAAGACATTCCTAAAACTTCCTAAGAGAAATTCTAGAAAACTGAAAAAGAAAGGAAGAGAAGGAAGAATCAACCTCGCGAATATACCGACGACGATGAAGGAGCCGACAATGATGAAGCTTAGAGCACTCCAAGGAGGACAAACCCTACACACGACTAAGGCTGGAATGGAGAAGACTAGAGCAAAGAATGGAACAGGTGACAAAAACCCTGAAATCAGAAGGTCTAAAAGGAAGAAGACCTCCTATTTATAGATACGCCTGATGACTATGATCAACATAAAAAATCCTACCATCTTCGAAGATTCTGATACATGGCTGCAATCTTAGCCAACTACTCATCCAATTTTTCGACGCACCGCCATTGTGATTTTGCCAAGTCAGTCAAATCCGTGTAGAGACTGACTAAGCAAATACTCGGCTGACATGTGACTAACTCAGACCGCTCAAGAATCATTAATCTGCTGTGTGATCTTCCATAATCATCATGGAAACCTGCTTCAAGTGACCCACAGCATTAATTGCTACACGTCTCGTGAAATAATGGAGCCATCACATGTCTTGCGAAATAATAAAACGATGGTCCGCTTCACCAAACGACAGAATAATTGGATGCCATTTTTCAAGATAACAATAAATGAGATTCACTGAAGGAAGTAACTCGGATTCAAGCATCAATTAAGCCCTCTCGTCCAACTATGCTACAGCATCAAACTTGAGAGTTGGGAGACAAGTGTTGGCGTAAATCCTCATTGCTCAACCGACTAATAATAATCCTTGTCTCCCCACCGATTGAATGTATAACCGATTAACAGAATCATGCTGACTTAGCTCTCCACCGATGATTTAACTCGGAATTCAACCAACAACGATCGACTAAGAATAAGTTGGGTTGGGGCTGACTAAGTCCGACATGCTATCAATATCCAACTAAAGACTCACTAGGATTTTTTTCGACCATCTCGATCCTGAGGAAATAGAGGCTGAACGACAATTACCCAACGTGGGCATTAATCATCCACATTCGGGGGATCATGGGGCATAATAACTTCCCACTAATCATCCGTTACTCGATTTTAATGATAGTTAAGGAGGTAACCATCCACTAAAGACGATAATGCCTATGTCATGGATTCTAAGGGATGGAAGTTACACAGTAACGGTACTCTATATCCTATATAAAGAAGTAGGGGGACTAGGTAAGATTTTTTGGCTACTGAATATTCTACTCTCATATTTTAGTCTTCTCGACCGTTCCCTTTCTCTGGCTGACTTGAGCATCGAAGGGTTCTCCGCCGATCAACTTCCAACAAATAGACTTGATTTTGCTAATTTTCTGCCATCTAACAACCAGGCGCAATACCTTGGTTCCCAGCCGACCATCTCGTCGGAGATTTGCAGCAACACCACTCATTTCAATATGAAATAATAATCTTAAAGAATTTTTTAAGCCCTCGTCTTCTAGCCACATGGTTGTCCATTTTAATCTTAAATTTTCAATTGAACGATATAGAAAGAGACAAAGAACTAATATAAATGATTTAAAAGCTACAAGAAAAAATATAGAAAAGCTTCAAAACAATATCTAAGACTATGCTGGATAATACTTCTTGTATGAGAATTCATAATCAACACTCGACCAATGGGACAAGGTTTAATGATTATGGGGGTTATTATTTCTAGCTGCAATGCCAGATAACACAAGAATCAAAATCTAATCAGTGATTTAAAGATCTTATTACACTAGATTAAGTACAAGATGCTGCACACCAGATTGGCATCACATAAACCAAGATATTTGATCAATGGGTTAGTTACCCATGTCTCTACTATTAGAATTAGGGGTGGCAATGGACCGGATATGGGACGGATCGATCAATACCCATACCTATCCCACCAGCGAAAAATCCATACTCGTATCGATCCCATACCCATCTCAAGTTGGCTCGAATCGTTCTCCAAGAACAGATCAGATCCAGTCGAATATGCCCAAAATCCTATACAATTTTTAAAAAAAAATTGTACAGTGAAACAGAGCCCCATAAATTAAAAATTTTGTAGCCAACAAAAATCCCCAACCCAACAAAATATCATGCTTCTACCAAGATTAAGCTCTCAAAATCCCAAAGAACCAACTCATACCATCACAACTTGGATAGAATCCCATATACTTAAGAAAAAAACCCAATCAGAGCCTTAGAAACCCCTTAATCTCTCTCAAGTGCTCTTCTTTCCCATGGATCTCTGAAAAGAATAATGAAAAGAAAAAAAAAAAGAAGCAAAAAGAAACAAAATGACAAATCTTTGTGAAAAAAAGACTTACCTCTCAATTTTTTCTACTTTTTTTTTCCTTAATTTTTTTCTTCATTGTCTCCTAATTTTTCCTCTATTTTTTTCCATCGTCAAGAGTCCCAATTGGGTGGGAGGCTTGGAGTGGCCGAATAGAGAAAAAATCCTACTACAACTTAAAGAAACCCTTCGATCTCTCCGATCTCTCGTAGGTGCTCTCATTTCCCACGTATCTCTGAAAAAAGAGAGAAGTGAAAAGAAAAAAAAAAGCAAAAAGAAAAAATTAACAATCTATGTGGAAAAGATCTTATCTCTCAATTTTTTTCATTTTTCCTCTGCTTTCCTTGACATTTCCTTCGTTTTCTCTCAGTTTTTTCTTTGTTTTTTCATCCTCAAAAGTCCCAATCAATTGGATGGGAGGCTTAGAGTGGCCGAATCGGAATATTTAGGAGGAGTTTTTTCCTCAATTTTTCTCTATTTTTTCCATGTTCAGAAGTCTTAATTGAGTGGGAGGCTTGGAATGGCTAAATATGAAAGCTTGGGAGAAACAGAACAGCCAAATACGGAAAGCTTAGACAGCTAAGATTTTATGTTGGATATTGGATATATATATATATATATATATATATATAGGATTAGGTTCGGAGGGTGCATATTATTATCTGTACTCACCTATACCCATTTCAGATTTTTTTTTCTAAAACACATACTCACCTCTCAGATAAAATCCGTCTCATTTAGATCGAATTGAATTGGAAATCCGACGGACTGGACCAAATTGCCACCCCTAATTAGAATGCAGACTACATACATGTAACAACATCTATCTTTTACTAAATATACCCTACTTCCAATAGACAAGAAAGAGGAGTTTACCCTCCATCAACTAGAGTTGATTTACCAAGATAATCGATAGAAGTTTATACTTTATCTGAGGTAGAATTCAAGCACTCCATTTCATGCGCACTACAGATGCCTCTTGTTGGCAACCTATGCACCAAAGCCTACACTCTCCTCTAAGTAGAACAGCTAGCCATTTAGGCTGCATCCAGCAGTTTAGATCTGCCTAAAATTTTTCACTCCATCAACCTGATTTTAACCTAGATTTACACTTCACCTGCTGACGTTTTCAATTAAATAGGGGGAAATAAAACAAGAGAGTGTAAACAACCGCCCCAACATAGCTAAGTTTAGATCCATCAGTCTGATGGCATATATTAAATAGACACAACGAGTTTATATCCTTAAGCCTGCTCTTGATAGATCGAATTATGGTTCCAATGATATTCTTATGATTTCATGAGTATGTTACACCTGTATCTACTCAAAATGAAACATGGTTTGGCTGATTCATCATATAAACACTAACATATGTTTCTCTACTCCTGACCAACCAAAACAGTCGGAAACGAATACATTCGCCATTTCAGTTACTTGCATAACATTACTTATGATCTCACTAGAAAAAACTAAAACATGAGTATAATCATGGTCTTCATTAAATTTTACAGTCGACGAGCCACTGTAAAACTGTGTACGTTCAAACACCTTGGATTACCATGGGCCTCTCCAGGACCACCTTGCATCCAGCATTTGCTCCAAGTAATTCCTGTATAATAGCTCAAGCAACTTTGACAATTGCCCGTGGTATAAATGCATAAAAACACTGACACATTTATCTCTTTACTCGGAGAGTATTTAAAGAGCAAAATTACCACGAAGAGATATAAGACCTAAATAACAGGAACAGCATAATATCCAACATGCAAGTCTAAAACTCGCAAGTGTAATCAGTTTAAGCATCCACGCAATTTCAATAAGAGCAAATTTGCCTCTATTTGGAACATAGAAAACCACTCCCAAAAAGATAAAGATATATATATATATATATGTCAAGAGCTGCAAAAACACAACAGGTGCAGTACATACACGAGCTCCTGCTACAGACCACCCCTTAAAGCAAGCACAAGATGAAGGACAGAACCACCCTCGATGTTGTAATCCTTGGCAGTCTTGTCATCAGCAAGCTGTTTTCCTGCATATATGAGCCTGCGCAAGGAAATGAAATATTGATATCAGGAAATGCAACCTGGTAATGAGATACACACCTTGAATAAAAATAAGCCAATACAGTAATAGACCATCCTTCAGCAACTAGGAGCTTTGACATTAGCCACTTATAGTAAGCAGAAATATCTCTCGGGGCTTTAGGTAATGCTCATCACAACAGTGACTGCGAGGATACAATTTTCTTGTTAAAAGGGGGAAAAAAACAGAATTCATCTGCCATTGTGGAGGCACAAGATTTTGCAATTCAAATTTACAAAATAGAAAGTTTATATATTAGAAAACAGGAGACAAGAATAGAGACGTTGAACTAAAAAAAAACATATAGACCGAAAACTCAACAGTAAGCTCACAATGATAATATGCAATTAAAATAATTGCAACTGAAACAACTAAAAGAAGTAATCTGAAACAAATGAAGGATACCCCTTGTTCACTCGAGATCTCTATGCCATGAAGTTTCAGTTTTGCACTAGGATGAGCTACAACTCTATCTATGAAGTTTGATCCAAATCTAATCAGTGCAAAACACAATAACAGGCCATCTAGATTATGAATCTGAATCCACAATAACACCAGGGAGCTACAACATTCTCTGAGCAAAAACGTGGGAAGGGTCAACTGGGTTTCATTTCACAAATTAACAAAACATGATGTACAAGAACGCCTGAAAATTTTAAAGAAAAAAAGCAACTTGGAAATTTCTTGCTAATGAACCAACTTGATACAATGAAAGCAATTCACATTGAAAAAAGCAACCGAAGATGCATCAGATGATAGTAATGTCAAGAGAACAATAGCAGCTAATATAGATCAGATAAGATTTTCTTATATAAAACAAAAATTTCAATGAAAAAGTACCTTTGCTGCACTGGTGGAATTCCTTCTTTCTCCTCAACTCGCTCCTTGATCCTATCAATGGTATCGGTGGGCTCAATGTCAATTTCAATTTCCTTTCCAGTAAGTGTCTTCACCTTGATCATTGTTCCACCCCTAAGCCTTAAAACCAGATGCAGTGTTGACTCTTTTTGAATGTTGTAATCAGCTAGGGTTCGACCATCTTCCAACTGCTTTCCAGCAAAAATCAATCTTTGTTGATCTGGGGGTATACCCTCCTTGTCCTGCAGCATCATCCATAAAACATTAAATCTAACATTAGACAAAAACAGAAATGCCTTTAATATTGAAAGGCATGAATCTGTACAGGTCAACCATGGAAATTGCTTTAAGCAGAAAGCATCACTGTTAATGCTACAAAAAAATATTTTACACATTATATTGATATGTCTTTTGGATTGAGTAATCACGGATGTCTGAGTTCTGTTAAATTAATTTTGTTATATTTTAGAACATTTCCGGCTTAGAAAGAGGTTCCTAGAGCAAAGCAATTGATAGAAAATCCTTAAGCCAACATGTGCAGAGCCCTTCGTAGCTCTATAGATTAACAATTTAATATAACCTCAATTTTGTTTCACAATCTTATCAATTCACCTCTATAAGAACTTTACTGAAATTTAACAATCAAAGTCATCAATAAAACACACCGATTCTACTTGCACATGATGCAAACAACAATTCAAAGAAAACAAGGAAATGTTCTTAGATGCAGGATCTAACTTACTAGAATCATAAAGAAAATGCTACAATAAAGTTCAAAGAAAAGAACAATCGGCCACATTAGGTGTTACAGACAGATTATCTTCATAATAGTTACCGTAAAATTAGTTAATAATGTATTTCAGAAACCAAATGTGGATATTGTTAGTGCTAAAGAGAAGCTTCCAGGAATAAAAACATGTTTATGAAGTACACAGAGACTGGAAAGAAGGGAAGTTCCCTACCTGGACATGTTCTGGTACAAATTAACCAAGAGTCCTAGGCCACCAATAATGACGACAACAGTCATCCCACTTGTTAAATAAAAAAAAAAAGAAAAAGTAAAAAGAAACTAAGCTTTATAAATCTTACTAGAAACTCAAAATAAGGGATTTTGTTTCAGAGTGCATAATGTGACAAATTATGAGCTCAGCAGCCATGTTCAGATAACCAAGGAGGCATCTTTCTACGAACATCCTTTTTTTCTTTTTCCTAAAAAAATCCTCTTTGGTTTAGATCAATGAGGCTAAATTGACCTTTAGGTCAAGCAAGTATAAAAAAGTTTAAACATCTGCCAAGAATTTTCTCCACTAGAACAGTCTATCTGTGGCTGATGAACAAATTTGAAATGAATTATTTTATTTTTATTTTGTTTTTTTTTTGGATTTATTGAATTAATCCAAGACTGGGAGGATTTAAGTAAATAATATATTTAATCTCATACCATCCTTCCACAAAAAATGTAACAAAAATAAAATCAACCTGACTATCCAAATGGCATCAATGTAACATATTTGCCTGTTTTGAATTGGTTCTGTCTTGCTCTACCGGAGATGCATTCAACCTTGCTACTTTTCTCTCAGTCAAAAAAGAACTCCCACATCTAGGTGAAATCCATATGCCCGCTCCCTCGTTGCATGAGCTTAGATTGTATAACCAAGCAGGCAGGCTTTCCTTCTCCCTAACTGGTGTTCTAGGTTTAGACTTCCCAAATTGCATTAAGCAAGAATTTGATAGAAATATATAGAGTTGATATCAGGCTGAGAACCGATCATCGAAATATTCATACTTCAAAAACATTGATGGATCATTTTGTAACTCAAAAAATCAACCAGACCCTTCTCAGTCGTCCTCCACCAGCCTTCCAATTGTTTTCACTCTTGAGTTAGTCATCCCTTGAAAGAAAAGAAGAAATATAAAATTTTCAATTTGACAAGGTTGGGCTCACAAAAAGAGATATTATCAGTACAATCTTATCGACAACACAAACTTGTTCATAATAAAGCTCCAACTAAAACTTTTCTACTACTCTAATGGGTAGTTTGCCCTAGTGGGTGGCATGGCGACCGCATAGTGCCGATATAGAAGCCAAACAGTTAGGTAGATTATATTAGAAAAAAAACTAATCACTATTTACATGTGCATGCACATACACATATATAACTATAAAAGTAGAAATAAATCAGAAAAAAATAAGGAATAAATATATACCATATTATAAAATAAGAGTTTCAAGTTTCAAAATATTTTATATAGTTTCTGTCTGTCAACTTTCTGGACAAAATAACCTTCCTATCTTTCCTCTCTCATTTCAAGTTTTCTACCTACTCACCTTTATAGCTGCGCCATTTTTCCCAGTTTCTCTGTCTCTCTGATCTGCCCAAACTTGGGTGAATAACCTCAAAAGAAGAAGAGAAGAGCTTCACATGGAGATTTGTTTGAAGGCAATATTCTTTATTGACAGATGCTGAAATGGGGACAACAATTATTAATCTAAGGATCTTATTCTAGTATTTAGTGCTCAAGGTTGGAATATTTTTGTTGGTTGGCAGGAGGAGAAAGGGCATGAAGTTCTTCAAGAGGTACGAGAAATTCATGTATGAAAGGGAGAAGGAGCTCCCTAGGGTCAAACTGAAGAAGCATAAATTTTGAAAAGAGCAGGAGAGGATTACAGTTCCAAGACCAACATGGAGGAGGAAACCCTAACAGGTCAGGGGACAACAACTACCCTGTTCTTGCCAGATATACATTTAGGAATGAATTTTATTTTACCAAACGTCATGCCATGTTGATTAGAATAAATGCTTGCAGAAGAGGAAATAAATAGTAATGTTGGTTTGATCTTTTCCAGCTTGTTAGCTCATTGGACTTTCACGTTATTACTATTAACATTCGGTTTTGTTTATGTCACATGAAAAAGACCAAGCTTTTGCTATAATTGATTATGGCAATGTGATGATGAAATCAGAAGAAAAATTTGGAATGGGTGGAAATAATCAACATCTCATCATCCCCTGGAAACCTATTTTCCACATATTAGTTGGTGATCGGGTTTGACATGTTTTCGATTTCCTTGATCTGTTAAGTTTTATTTTAATTGGTTTATTTTTGTTGGATTTTGATTGAACAGAAAAGGCCTCTTTTTGTGCTTCGGTGAAGTAGATTGTGATGGGATTACTCATGTGACATTGACATTAGTACAGAAGCTAAAATGAGTGGAGATCAATATTCCACCACCTCTCAGAAACCCCTTTTCTGAGTAATCTGATTATTTCCTCACAACCTATTCTCTTTCCTAAGTTCTTATCATTCACCAAATTTTCATTCTATACTATTTTTGCCAGCTATATGTTTGCATAAAAAAAAATTCTTTCTTCCAAAATTTGAATTATTTTTCCACCAACTAAGGCTATAACAAAATCTATGGCAAGCAAATTCCACAACAAGTAAATCAGAATACATGGTATTGACAAGCAATTTCAAACTATTTTAGAAGAAATTATAGCAACATCTTTCTCCAATCTATGAAGGAAGACTTCCATTCGCAAGGTAAATCCATAAGGGTTGAACTCTTTTGACTTCTAATCTTCTGCAAAAAGGATAATATTATGCAAACAACTCCTTAAAGCAAGTTTGCTCACCTATACTTGCACAGCCCTTAGCTCACATCATTATCCATCAGATGTCTCACCCAATGCCTTTGAATGGAGCTTTCTCCAAAGAGATTAAGAAATCTATTTTCTGCTCTCTGCAGTGACCACAACAAAAATCTCATTTCTCTCCTTTTAAATTTATTTTATACTTCTACATGAACTAATGCTATAACAATTTAGGAATAAAGGACTATGATGAAGTCTTCCAGTTCTGACCCAAATCCTGTAAAATTTCCAACATTTCTTTGCAAACAATTAATTATTTATGGTGTTTTGGGTCTCCAATTAATATTACATGGATATATTCTAAGCCCAATGCTGAATAAAACTTCAGACCCTAAATTGAATCCTCACCTTTTGAGATCCTATCTGCCTTTCTGACATGCCATAGAACAACCTACATCTAACAGTCCCACCTTTGAGGGAGATGGCTGGTCACTGGAGGTAGTTCATCCTTAGTATAGTCCCTTTCCTTGTCATACCCTCTATGGTCCACCAACTGCATGCCTCTTTCTTCAAACTACTTCATTGACCACCTTACAAACAATCCTAAGAAAGCATACTTGAAGTTTGAACTTATCCATCACACATTTAATAGTAGATGACTGTGTCATCCAAAAGCAGACCAACTTAAAAACGGAAGATTCTTCAGTCAATATACAAAGTGAACTTCTTTGCGCTGCAACATAATTTATTTCCAATCAGTTTTAAAAAAATAGCATAAACGAAGCACATGTGCCATGTTCTTTAAGGAAATTGGCTTCTTTGGCCCAGCAAAAACAGCATCCTCCTTCACATATCCAAATTGGAAAGTCATTTTTAAAATTGGATCCAACATTTAAATCTTAAATTCTTATACTGAATATACTCTCAAGGTCATCATTGTTGTCTTTATACACTTAGTTTTCAAAAAGATGCGAGACATATAACAAGACAAAAAAAGCTACAGAGGAAGAAACCATTATCTCATGCCTATAACAAATAAAATCCAAGCCTCAAAGGAAACAATATAAAATGAGCAAGATTCCTACTCTAGAAGACACTCTACCTTTGAGCCTAGTTTGCTGGAGCAGAATAATTGAGAAAGCAAGATGATGGATCCCCAAAAAAGAACCTCAGAAATACCAAAAGAATGTCCTCACAAACCAGACCTAAAAAACAAATATAACAGGTAAGGAAAAAGAAATACCTGAGCACACTGCATGCCTCTCATGTATGACTTATAACCAAACCCTACCACAATATTCTCTTTTTTTATATTTTTTTTAAGAAATGCGGTGACATGCCACCTTTGGGGTTTGAATCCAGAACTGCTCCCTAATGCATGCACTGAGGAGAAGTGTGCCAAACAGCTGGACTATAAGTCCTATTGGCCTAGCACCTAATTCTATTTGTTACCCAATTGTAACATCGTTTAAATAATGCCCTCATGGATTTGGCTACATGAAGTTATATATAAAACAAGTGTAGGTTTTTAAGACCAACATGCAATGCTAGCCGCAATCTCCTCCCTACTATGCATCCTACAAGAAGGGCCCTGCATCACCAAGACATTGGCGTGCTACATCTCCATATGTTAATCATTCCTCCATATATATTTATGTTGTAACTGCAGTACCATGAAATTGTTATGCATTAAAACCATAATTAGAACACCTGCCATAACGAATCAACGATTTTATAATGAACAACCTCGCCGCCTCCCTCCATGGTGGAAAGAGTTGCCGTCCTATGTTCAAAACTAGCACCCGATACCCTTCTTTTTTTCTCTAATTTTTTGCTCTCACAAAGAGGCGCAGGATTGTGGCGGATCCAGCCATCAGAAACGCTAGATACATTCCATTACATGAAAAAGGAGAAGAACAAGCGAGAATTAAGGCATAACAATATTCACTATGGCACGATACAATTAAAAAAAAAAAAATTCAACCTGCGAACATGAGAAGATCGAGAAGAGCAATAATTCGCTCAATCTATAATCGGTGGATTTATATCGTATAAAAAAAAATCCATAGATAGGCAAGAACAAGCAAGATTATAGAGAAAAAGAGGGTTTTGGAGGGAGGAGGAGAAGGAGGAGACCTGGATCTTGGATTTGACGTTGTCGATGGTGTCGCTGCTCTCAACCTCGAGGGTGATGGTCTTCCCGGTTAGGGTTTTGACAAAGATCTGCATCTTTTCCGGCCTCGGCGTGGGCTGGGGCAGAGTGGGGGAGGAGACAGAGTGGGGGAGGAGACTCTCGGCAATCTGCTGCTGCGGCACACTGTTCTACGAGGGCCGTTCCGTAAAAGACTTGTCTCAGAATCCATATGTTTTTGGATTAATATTTTTTAAATAATATTTAGATAAAAAAATAATTTATTTATATTTTTTATATATATAAAATATTTTTAAAATTTATTAACGATATTTATTTGTATTATTATTTTTTTAAATAAATTAATAAAATTTATCCATATTTTTTATATATCCCTTATGCTTTTTAGATTTGACTAAATTATTAAGCATTGAATGATGGCAACATTAAAAATGAAAATGGGTATTTTAGGTAAAGTATTAAATGTGTAGTTTACTGGTTGATGAGAAAATGATTTAGCCATGGATAAAAAGTTGCACACAAAAAATCGAATCAAAGATTGGTGTTCTATGAAAATAAAATATTATTTTATTATCATTAGATATTAATAATATTTTTTATTTTATTACTATTAATAGAAATGTATATACAAATATAGAAGATTGAAATCGAAGATTATAGTTTTTGAATATTTTACATTCTAATTCTCGTGGCTGTATTTATAATAAAGATCTAATTTAATCAGAAAAATTATAGTTCGTAAAAATAAAGAACCTCGAGAGAACCTAAAACCAGTACCACCCACAGATGATGAAGTTCGATAGGTTGACCTGGGAATAGAAGGCAACCCTCGTCCAATCTTCCTAAGTGTCAGCCTATCATCAAAGAAGCTGAACAATACATCCAGCTCCTTAGGGCCTATTTTTTTGAGTGTAAAAAACTTACTCAAGAATCTATATTTTTTAAAATAAATATTTTTCAGATAATATTTAGATCAAAAATAATTTATTTTTTTTTTTTATACTTTGAAAAATGGTTTAAAAATTTATTACTCATATTCTTTTATATTATTAGTTTCCTGTATAAGTTGCTAAGATCTATCCATATTTTTCATAATACTCTTTATTATATAAATATTATTATATAATATAATATAATATTATAATATATCATAATAATATATTAAATAGATATTATTATATATAAAAAATATAATATATAATATTATAATATTATTATAATACATTATATTATTATATATTATATTATATTATTATATATAATAATATGTTATTTTATTATAATATAATATTTTATTATTATATATAATAATATATTATATTTTTATATTATTATTATAAGATTAAGAATATATTAGGAATGAAATAAAAATATTATTTTTCTGATTGATGTGAAAATGATTTAGTCACCTTCGAGGTGGATAAAACTTCTCCCTATTTTATGGATAAATATTATCCATGAAAAAATAATTTACCCGTCTAGAGATATGTAAGAATATAGATAAGTTGGTTAATAAAAAATTGATCAATTTTTTCATGATATTTATCCATAAAAGAACGGACCTTTGAGAAATACTTGAATATATTTACATAGAATTATGCTGAGATGCATAGGCTAGATCCTAAAATCACCATCTACTAATTTAATATCAAACCAAATGCTAAACCCATCAAGCAAGCATAACAATGCTTTCATCCACTCCTCATGAAGAAGATTGAGAAATAAGTGCAGAAATTAAAGGACGTGGGTTTCATAAGAGAAGAGAAACATCCCAATTGGTTGACAAACATTGTTTCGATAACCAAGAAGAAGGGGCAGATTTGGGTTTGCATTGACTTTAGAGACCTGAATAACGCAAAGATGAATTTTTTCCATCGATATATCATGATAGACAACACCTATAAAAAATCAAAAATTATAATTGATTGCTGATTTAACTAGGAAGTTCATCAAAATCGTATCATATTACTTGATATATTTATTTTAAAGCTTTTTAAAAATAAAAATATTTGATATGTAATTATATCAAACATTCTAAATTTCAATGACGTTGAACTTATCTTGAAAGACTTTTTGAAACATATAATTGATATCCCATAACTCTCAGAAAATAAATATTTTTTGGATCAAAAAATAGTAGAAAGCTATGACTATACTTTTGTAATGACTTTCTTCTGATTTTTGGAAATTTGTCTTTTTAAATGTCCCAAATAATTTGGAGAGCTAAGATTTCTTCAAATCAAATTAAATGTTCCAACTTGGTATGAACCTTAGTAGTATTAAATATCTTTTTGAAATAGCAACAAGTTCTAAAAATCCTAGAGCAACATTTCTGGCCAGTCTAAACTATAACCTCATAATAATGATAAAATTTGCAAACCAATTCATCCCACTAATCAAGCATTCTTATCATAATGACACGAAGAGAGAAGCAGAGTAAATCCTTTATATTTATCTGTCACGCTATTTAAGAATGCCATGGGAAATAATGAAGTTCACAGGCCAAGCATAAATGTGCAATATCCAATGACCACAATAGTGACTTATAGGTAGGGGTGCAAATGAATCGGATCGAATCGGATCATGAGTGACCCCAATCCGATCTGATTTCTTGATCAGATCTGAATATTGAACCCAAAACCAATCCAATAAAAGATCAGATAGGATCGATGATCAAATTTTTTGATCCAACAGATCATTCGAATCGGATCGAGTCCATATATAATCCGGTCTCAATCCATGAAATATGGGTTCGATTCAAATCCGGATTCGAATCAGTTCGAATCCGGATTATAAGAAAAAATAATAAAAAAATTGTGTAAGAAAGAATAATAATAAAAAGGATATCCAAGACTCCTTTGTCTTGGCAAATTCTGTTAGGCTGTTTGCTTGTTGGCCTGTTTTAAGCGAGACAAATTTATCCTAATATTGCAGTGCTGCAAATGCTATATGTATCATCTGTTTTGAAATATCTGTAGTTGTGGGGGACGGTATTGCTGATCCCTTTCAAGCTCGTCACAGTGTTTCTCCACGAGACAGCCATGCTCTTGCATGCAAACTAACATGCGGCAGGTAACAAGTTAAAGTACTCGGTATAGATTCTGTGGAAGCATTTCTGATGCATCAACATGTATTCTAGCTTGTACTCGATCCAAACTAATGATCATCAGAAAAATTCACAGCAAACCTATAGATCCACATACTTGATCTTAATGTGTTTATCCTGTAACAAAAAGAAGAGATAGAATGGTGAGAAACTTAGCATTGGAAAAATCCAACGATGCTACAAACCTGGACAACATAACTGGCATACTAATCTTGCGCCAACATGCAAACAGATTGTAAAATTTCATCCATCATAATTTACTGAGTTTTAGGATCACAGTGCTCTAACACCCTCCGAGTTAAGAAAGCAAAACTGTTAGAGGGTGTTTGGTTTGCAACCAGAATCAGAATGGGAATGGAAATCGGAATGACTTAGAATCGGAATCGGAATGACCAAATCCTCCGAAACTTTTGATTCGTAACCGAAATCAGAATCGAAATGAAAATTTGAATCCATAGAGGAGAGTAGGGATTGAGTTCTATATAGATTGAGCCATTCCTATTCCATCCCGAAATCGGAATTGGAATGAGACTCCTCCCAATCAAATGGTTGGAATGGGAGTCATCTATTTTGATTCCGATTTCAGATCCCCACTCCCTCCAACCAAATACTCTCTAAAAGTCCATGAAGCACTGACTAACATGCATATTTAAGCATCAATGCAAGCAAGTATAAGAAAGTTCATGAAATATTTTCTGTACCTGTATCACATGAAAACCATATGGCTGAGTTGATAAAGTCACAATTTGATCACGGAGGGTAGAGATGATAAACTGAATGGCATCCTAAAGGACACACTCAATACATTTTTTAACTTTTAAGAGGGTCGAGGGCGTCTAGACTCGGGAGTTGAAATATGTTTGGGTTCAGGTTAGTTCGGGTCTAGTATTGGATTCGGTTCGCGTTAGGTCGGATCGGATAATTTATCTCAAGATCAAAAATAACCCAAAAGTCTTCAAGAATCGAATCGGATCGGGTATGGTTGGATCCAAATTTAGTGAATCTAGACACGACCCAAAAAATGGAATGGATCCAATTTTAGAACCTGATCCGACTCCACGAATCCTTTAAAAAGTTTGGATCAGATCTATACGGGTCAGATCGGATCAGGTCACAGGTCAACCTGCCCCATTTACGGCCTTGCTTGTAGGAGATGCATCCCTAGCCTCCAAGACTTTCTCATTGCAAGAGACTAAAGAGAGGAAGCCTAGTTGGTAGGTTGCA
The DNA here is from genome assembly GCF_000442705.2 of Elaeis guineensis. Classification (NCBI taxonomy): domain Eukaryota; kingdom Viridiplantae; phylum Streptophyta; class Magnoliopsida; order Arecales; family Arecaceae; genus Elaeis; species Elaeis guineensis. The sequence goes on from NC_026000.2 coordinate 22,718,174, forward strand.
GGATGCTTAACTTGGCATGCAAACAAAAGAACTAGACCCTACCATGCCTATCCATGGTATTTTCAACTCAAGTAAACTTTGCATGTCTTATCATGCCACACTCTTTTGTTCTTTCTTTCTTTTTTTTTTGTGGGAAACCACCATCTTCAATTGTTGATATTCAAGATTAGAATGCCAAAATCATCCAAGAAATCAAAATAAAATCCAATCAATCAATCACATCCTAAAATCTCTGAGCAGTCATTGATGATTGTTGTTGGAACGTCTTGTAGAAGAAGAAATCAATAATGGTGGGATAGGTCTTCATCTCTATCTCTATTTTATGCATGTTTTCTCAATGGGACAAGTCTATCCTAGGAATGTAGAGATCTTGATGCCTTAAAATTTCTCTACACACTGATATATATAAGAATGGAGTGGAGTCCTATCTCAGTTGGTAATGCTAATGGGTCTACCTATCATAGAGTCCATTAATCGAGTTAGACCTACATTACATAACAAAGATAATAGAGCCTACAATAATAATATGATTACAGATAATTATGAGTTCCTTATTCATTCAGACGACAACTTAGCCTATATTTTTGTAACAAATCAGAATAAGAACTTAGTCTACAATCAATGGAAGTCCATCTTATAAGAATTTTCAACATTCTCCTACTTGGACGATATTGATTAAGATTTATTTTTTATTCAAAAAAATATATTTATTATATATATAGTTTGAAAATGACTCTCGAGCTAAGTGCACTTCATGTGGCCGTATATGCAAAAGTCTTGAATGAATAAAATTGTTAGTCAAAAATCTGATCCGCTAAAACCACTAACATTGAATTACAGCAGTTTTCATACCATTTGTTGATATTAGATCCTTCTATGATTACAAACATTAGTAATCTTATCAACATGGATTTCAGTAATATAGTACATGTACTGTAAACTTTGTACTTATGTGATTAAAATATACAAAACTCATCATCAATCTACTTTATGGTTTTAAATGAAATCTTTTTATGCTTTCTAATAAAAGCTACAACAATTTTAAACTTATATCACAATTTTATCACATATTTCAAGATAAGTTCTTTATGTCATGAGATGAATTATGATATCAATAACCACAAAAGCGATACCTTTATACTTTAGCGACATCTTTATTCTTAAGACTTTCATTCAAATAATATATTAATGGTTAAGCAACACCTTTATATTTAAGACTTTCATTTAAACAGCATTACAAATAAACATACGTGTATAAATGTAAATGCAATATTCGAACATAAAAATAGTAAAAAAGATATTGTAAAATAATGTTTCCACTATCCAATTGCATTAAAAGATTTCAATAAGCCGATGTTTTTCATATGTTTAATAAATACAGTGAATCTAAGTTTTTTGATCAATAGGTTTATAAGTATTGCATCAATCTCTATGTATTCAATTACAATGACTATATTTTAATTAAATCTCTAACTATCGAATATTTTATCTCTATATGTATAGAAGTGTTGGAAACTTTTATTGTTCTTTGAAAAGAACATAGTTGTACTATTATCATAGTAAATTTAAAGTGATTTCGAGATAGAATCAACAATCATAAATCTTGAAATGAAGTTTCTCAATCGAACAGTATGAGTTGCAGCTCTTAACATGCCACAAACTCTACCAACATAGTACAAGATACTACAAGAGTCTATTTTGAATCTTTTTAAAAAATAACTCCTCTAGCTATCATTAAAATATAATAAAATCAAATTTCATATCATCCATGCAACCAGCAAAAATTCAAAATCATAATATCCAATACCTAAAGATGATTGGACTCTTAATAAGTCAGCATACATTTTGTTTTGATTTTCTATAAATATCTTATAATCTTTTGGATATGTTTCAAATGCTCCATATTCAGATTTATTATATATCCATAAAGTACGCTCACAATATATGCTATATCTGGTATGACGCAAATTTATACATACATTAAACTATACACAGTAGTTGAATTTATGTATTGAATTTATTCATGGATTCTTTTCTACATTATTCTTAAGACATTGGTTTTTCTTGCATTTATCTCCCTTGACCACATGCACATCTTGAAGTTTATAATTATGCATACCAAATTCATTCAATATACAATCAATGTGAGCTCTTTGAGGTAACCATAATATATCACAGACTATTCCTGTGAATCTTAATACGTGTATAAATAAAGCTTCTCTAAAATCCTTCATATCAAAGACCTTAGATAGTAAAGTTTGATCTTATACAATAATAAAATCACTATTGATAAACAAAACAGCATCCATATATAAGACAAAGAAGAGAAATTTACTTCTATGGAACTTAAGATACATATATTGATCCATTACATTATCTATAAATCCTAAAGAATGCACAATGTCATTAAACTTAAGATATCATTTCCTCGATGACTACTGAAAACCATAGATATACCTCTTAAGTTTGTGTACCATATATTCTTTTCCACTCTTAATAAAATTTTATGGTTGATTCATGTAAAGTTCTTCATGAAGACGCCACTCAAAAAAAAACTATCTTAACATTTATTTGATGAAGCTCTAGGTCAAAATGGGCTATCAGTGTTATGATTACTCTCAAAGAATCCTTATAAGAGACTGAAGAAAAAATCTCATTGTAATGTATGCCCCCTTCTATGTACCCTTATGCAATCGATCTGATATTGAAGTGTTTGATATTCTCTTTAGAGTTTTTCTTAATTTTAAATGTCTATTTATATCTTATAGGTTTAGATCCTTCAGATAATTCCATCAGATCCCATATTTTATTTTAATCATAGATTGTAGTGTATCATACATAACTTTAAGCTATTTAACTGACTACTATGGCATGCAATAGTTTGATCATATGAGAATGCATTAACCACATGACTAATGCTTCATCATTCTCAACTAAATAAACAAAATAATTAGTAGGAATGATAAGTTTTTCTTTTTTTTATGTGATTTTTTTACTGGCACTTCATTAACTGGCTATAGAGATGCTATAATTAATTCATATATCTAATGTTGCTCTTCTACTATCCTTTCAAAATAAAATATGATTTTTTTTGGACAACTAAAATAAGAACAATGACTTTTTTTTTCTTTAATGTCCTTTCTCCAGTATAAAAGCATTTGTAATCATCCATATCAAACTCTAAAAATCTGACATAATTAGACTCAATAATCTTTATACTTCTATCAGGATAGTAGAATCTATATTTTTTAGTATAATCTGGATAGCCAATTAAATGACAACAAATAGTTCTAGTTCAATATTTTGCTGATAGATTATATATCTTAACATTTGTAGGGTAGCTTTAAACATGAAAAGAAAGGTACTGGTCTTCTACCCATGACTCAGAAGGTGTCTTGGGAACTATCTTACTAAGAACTTTATTCAAGATATAAATGGTGGTCTTTTGGACCTCATCATAGAGATATCATAATAAATTGCATCCATTCATCATACTTTTAATCATATTCTTATGGGTATAATTACACTTTTCAAACACACCATTTAGCTCGAGAGTTTCAAGTATGGTGTATTGAGTAGCCATCCTGCATTCTTGCAAGTATTTGACAAATGGCCCCATTTGTTGGCTAGATTCATCATATCAATCATAAATATTAACCATTATGATTAGATCTCACTACCTCAACCATCTTCCCATATTGCCTCTTAATCTTAGTACTCAAGTACTTTGGATTTTTTTTTAATTTGCCCTTAAGATAGTCAACACAAGATGAATGGACTAAGATCAAGTGAAGATAGAATTTTATCATCAACTAACCTTTGAATCCTTTCTTTAGAAATACGACCCGAATACTTATATCACAACATAGAGGATTTGTTCTTTGGTAGCTAACTCTTACATTGAAACATTGAAATTTCTTGTGAACTTTCCTCCTACAAAAGAAGCACTTGAAAACTTTCTTGATTAGCAGCTTATGGGCTTGCTAGGATTTTGATTTTTTTTTTTCTAGGATTGCAAGTCTAACTATCCCTTTTGGAACCATTATCCTTTTCTTATTATGTATGGGACCCTTAGAATGTGATCGATACACTATATTAACACTCTCATCCTTTTCTCTAAAATATTAAAACTTTAAAATAAAAATAAATAAATTTATTCACATTCCATTTATCTCTCTATGCATTATATATAGTTTTAAGTTGACTATATTACACAGGGAGAGAACTAAGAGCTTAATGACAAAAAAAAAAAGCATTAGGTATAGGAATTTCAAAATATTAAGCTTACGTGCAATACTCTCTAGTTACATAATGAAAGTCCTAACACCATCATGCCATCATACTTAGTTAATTTATCCATTAGCTATCTAGCCTCTGTCTTATCAAATTCTACATATCTCTTACGAATGAGGTTAAAGAATCATTTATAATCACCATTCTTAAGTATAACATATAGAATGGTATCAAAAAAGGATTTCTTCATGATTCTCTAGCTAAAATGATTCACTCTCTATCATCTTTTGCGGACAGTCTATATTCTGTAGTACTCTTACTAATGACTTGAAATGAAGGATCATCACTTAATACAACATGCAAATTTCATCAAACATAGTGCTAGCTTAATTTCATAATTTCATATTTTATAGTTTATTTCAGTCAGAGTCTTAATGGGAGCATTAATGTTACTCAATGTAGAGTACTAACTGCTAAACAATCTTTATGCAGTTAATCAATAGATAAATATGAGCAATATATATGCTTAAGAATCTTTATAAGTATCATTATAATAAGAGTCCTTGGTGCAATACCATAAACTTTTTTTGAAAAAAAAGTGGCCCATATAAGGTGTCTCTCTCCAATATGTAATGTTATTCAATACAAAGACGCTAACTACTAAACAATCTTTATGCAATCAATCAATGGACAAATATGGATAATATATATGATTGAAAACTTTTATTAATATTATTTCAATCAGAGCTTTTGATACAATGCTACAAACTTCATATGAGAAGAAAGTGACCCACATAAGGTATTTTTTCAGTATCCAGCGAAATCAACTTAGCAAGATGATATCAATTTTCAGAGGTCCATCTATTTTGATAGAATGAATTTTTAGACCATGTACACTTACTAGTCATAAAATATTCCACTTCAAAATTATAACACACAATAAGCTTTCTTTGGAGAGATGATTGTAGACAATAATTTTACAAGATTTCTTAATCCTTTTAAAATATCATACCAAAGAATCTTGCAAATATCTATGAATGGGCCATTTTGGTGATTACTATCCAATGAAATCCACATCTTCAAATCAGGGATCAACTAGTATGCTGATAAATCCATTTATTTTACTTAATACACCAATAGTAAGCAGTTAATAAAACTTAATATATTTAATCTCATGAAATATCAGATAGAGGGATCCTATAAATCTCAACAAATGAGCCACTTTGATGATCATTATCCATTGAAATCTACAACCTTCTAAATCATAGATCAACACAAAAATTTTATCATTTTTCAAACCAAATTTGAGAGTATTAAATTTATGATAGCATATTTAAGGCTCTTTATGCAATTACATTGTATTGTAAGGATCATAAGGTAACTTTTAGATCAATGTTATGTAATAAACTTAAGAACAGGGACTAAACTATAATAGAAACATCTTAATATATAAGAAATTTTCATCTCAAGGACTAAAAGTTATTTTTTTGAGGACTATTATCAGAAACAAACTTTTTCAAGAACTAAACAATAATATAGGGATAGTTCATCATAGGGACCAAAATGTAATTTTTTGAGTATTGAAATTAAATTTTATATTCTATAGGGATTAAATTGCAAATTTTCATAAAAATCTAAATTAGCAAATTGGTTTTGAATTTTGGGTTGAAACTCGAAACCCATTAAGATCCTTCTTCTTCCTCACGATTGGTGGAAAAGAGGGCCAAACCGATGCCTCTTTCACCTCAAAATCTGACCGTCGGCTATCGGAAAAAGGCCAATGGGCGGATCATGGTTGTCTCCCATCCGACAATTAAGAGAAAAATCCCAAGTAATAAGAGATCCGGTGGTTCCTCTTTCTTTCTTTATTTTTTATTTGGATCTTTAGATCTGGATAAGGATCGCCGACCACTCCCCGTAGGTTTATCCCAATCACCACCGAACCATAGTCCCATCATGCTGGCGCAAAGAAGGATAGAAGAGGGGACGACCACAGGAGATCCCTTCCTCTTCTTCTTAATTTATTTATCTTTTTTTGTATTTCTTATTTTGATCCTAACATTCTAGAAAAAAAATTTAGGCTCTGATAGCAATTGTTGAAAATTTTTTTATAGATCTCATACAGAAGATTGGAATACAAAAATCATCTAAAAAATCAAAATAAAATTTAATCAATCAATCATACCTTAAAATCCCTAAGCAGTCATTGATGATTATTGTCGAATGTCTTACAGAAAAAGAAATCAATAGTGACAGGATGGATCTTCTTCTCCATCTCTACTTTATATCTATCTTTTCAATGGGATAGATCTATCCTAGAAATATAGAGATCTTAATATCTTATGATTTCTCTATAGGCGAATATATATAAGAATAGAGTGAGGATCTAGTCTAGTTAGTAATACTAATGGATCCATCTATCATAACGTCTATTAACTAAGTTAGGTTTATATCGATATCTACTGCATCACGTGACTAAGATAATATGATCTAAAATAATAATATGATCATAAATAATCATAAGCTTTTTAACCATTCATTCAGATACTAATTAAATTCATATTTTTATAATAAATCAGAATAACGAGCCTCCTAAATACGGGTGTACAACGAACCCCCTGTTCGATGTTTGGATTCATCCAACCAGGTCATCCTCAAAAAAATGGTGCGATTAGCTCTCCAAATCCGTTCTGCAATGCCTAAACACTCTAATGTCTATTTTAAACAAGGGATTGTGGTCTGATCACCGGTGGTCCCGACGGACATGGCGCAACGCGTCCAAACGGCGCGAGACTTTGGCGTCCGAACGGGGAAAATTAAGCAAGAAGACGGAAACGATAGCTGGGCGACAGCTACCACCACGACGGCGACGACTGTGAAAGAATCGGACAACGAATCTTTGCTTCTTAAACCCCCAATGGTGACTATAGCAGGCCCCGACGTTACCTTCGGAAGAGCATTCTCGGGTCCGAATTCCACAAAAGGCATATACTTCCCTCCAAGTAAGGACATATTTTGATAGAGAGAGAGAGAGGAGGAGGGAAGCGATGAAGTCTTTATTCTTCTTCCTGGTGGTGTGGGCACCCGCCATATACCTGGTCGCCTCCTCTCCTCCCTCTTGCAAGGTATGGCTCGTCCAGTCCATCCCCACCGACATGCCCCTCCTCCGTCGCGTCCCCGGCGTCCTCTCCACCGGTACTCTCTCTTTCTCTCTCCACACATCCATTCTCGAGACCTCCTAAAAAATTGGGTGAAAAATTTAGAAAAGTAATGTGTTGATTGAGGGTTTGATGTGATGGGGGCCGGGCAGGGGAGGTGCTGCGGTGGCTGGCGGGGAACGCGACCAGGCGGCTGGACCTGATCGCCCAGTACTGGCAACTTCTGGCGCAGCCGGGGAACCCGGAGTCCGGAGACTACGGCTACTCCAAATCCGACATGGAGAGGTTCGGAGCCAATGAAGGGCGCGACGTCTACAAGTCATTGGAGAATGCTGCTGATCGGATGGTTAATATCAGGCAATACTCTGCTTCATCTTCCAGTTTTTCTTTCTTTTCCTTTTTTTTTTTTTTATGGACCATCAACCATGCCTTGGGCGTTTTATTTTGCAATGGAACTGCATGTTTTAAAAGTATCTAAGATTCTGGAGCGCCACCAAAAGAAATGTTGACACATCTGCTGAAATTTTTAATTGATGAAATTCCATAGGATTGTTGTCTTGGTAGTATTCTTATTACTTTCTTGTAGAGAAACTGCAAAAAAAGGGCTGGGTGGGTGGTGTTGATGGCAGGTTAAGAACCTGGGATCAAAACTCAGTATGATGAGGGATTACTTTTCCAAAGGGAAAGTTTGCCATTTTGACAAAGATGTTTTTATATTCTATTTATTTCTAGGTCCTATTTGGGAAACCCTGTATGTCAGAAGGAAAACTGAAGGACTTTATGGTAGAATGAAGGAATGTATTTTGTTGTTAGTGTATGGTGGTCAGAGTGGAGGACTGGAGGGTTTCTTAATAACTGGAGGATGTGAACTGGAACCCTACTTGTGTAAAGAAATGACCATGCTATAGGGTCACCCTTTGGGAGTAAAAGATTGTGAAGAAAAGTAATAATTATGCGATATAGTGAAGAAAAAGAAAGAATGGAATTTAGCTGTTGTTGTGTGTGGCTTTTTGTGGGAACCTTTGAGATCAAGCTAAGGAATGTGCATTGGTACACTGTTGCATCAAATCGTCCATTTTGTTTCTAATTCAGAGGACAGGATGTGTTAAGGTCTAAAGGTTGAAGGCAAGAGGTTGTTGAATCTTGTTGAAAGCCCAATTCTGATCTGGAGTGGATTTTGGGCCCTTTAAGAGGGGCAGACGGGCTGAGAGGCAGTAAGCACCCTGTGGAACAAAGAGGAGTCAGCTGGAGTCGGCAGTGAGCACCTGAGAGGTAGAGGAGTGCCCGTACTGGGCCGTGCGCCCGCCTGGGCCGCGCGCCCATGTGCTCGCGCTAGGCCGCGAGCGCCTACACGCCCACACTGGGCCGCACATCCCGCGGACCTGCACGTGCTTGCGGACCGCGCCCTGCTGTGGGCCTGCTGCATCTCCGGGCCTCCATGTCATCGTGCGCTGCATTCTAGGCTCCTCCGTCTTAGGTTTTTCTCCTATGGATCGAATTCGAGGTGCCAAAATTCCAACAGAGGTAACTTCTTTGCAGCTATTTTCACATCTTTCTCACAAATGGGACATAATTACTATAGTGTTACTTATGATCCTAAGGACTCTTAAATTAATGAATTCTCTAGCTTGATTTCTTGTTTGAAATGCATACATGTAACAATTCCTGGAAAGGAATGGTGGTTGGCAGAACTTGTTGATTATGTAGAAATGCGATGAATGCTTAGCTTAATTATTTTCTCGTTAATGCAAAATTCTCATGATATTTGGAAGGAATAAAATAGTTTATACATTTCATAGGCTGGTCATAATTTTATGCCATTTCTTGTGTAGTGAAATTGTATTCTATTCATTGTTAATATGAAGAAGTCAGCTCTCATTTCTCTCATATATATATTGGGAGATTTGGAGAATATAAAATAAATATAAAGTCAACTGAGAAAAAGATGTGTTGGATTGGATTCTTGTTGATGTCCAATCCTAGGCATTAGGTGTCCAAAAGATTCTTCATATGTGTTGGATATGATGTGTTTTTAGTTTTGGCTTTCTAAACCACTGAACCCTTCTTCATTTCTAGATAATTGCTACTTTTTACTATTCTTTTGGGTCCCTCTATCATATATATGGGCCTGGGCATTTCCTAGGCTGGAAAATGCTACTTGTCAAGACCATGTGCATCAGCTTGAGCCAGTGGTGGATCCATTTGAGAAAATATGGGGTCAATTGACCCCACAAAAAAAAGTTGGCCCTGTGTGTATATAATACAATGGTGGATTCATTTGAGAAAATGTGGGATCAATTGACCCTACAAAAAAAAGTTGACCCCATGTGTATATACTTGTAGGAAAGCCATATTGACCCGTGGAAAAGGTCACAATTGACCTCACAACATTAGGCATATATCTATATTAGTAGGAAAAGCTAAAATTGGTCCCACTAATTTAATGAATTGACTCCATATCTCACGTAAAATTTTAAAAAAGTAAAGGATAAAAAAGACCACATCAAAAAGTAATTATGACCTACATTCTCTCTCTTCAATAACTCACATGTCCTACCTCTCTCTTTCTCTCTCCCTTTCTCATACCAATTTGACCTCTCTCCCTCTCTCTCTCTTTGTTTCTCCTTCTGTCTTTTTCTTTATTAATTACTTCTTTATTTATCTTTTAATACTCCACTCCAATTCCATCCGTCCACCTCTTATATTTAAATCCCACATTAATTTATTTTTTATATCCTAAAAGGACTACATCAAAAGATGAAAAAAGTAATTATGATCTATATTCTCTTTCTTCAATGACTCATATATCCCACCCATCTCTCCCTCTCTCACACCACTTTGACCTCTCTCTTCATCTCTCTCATTCTTTCTCTTTTTTTATTCATTACTTCTCTATTTACCTTTTAGTGCCTCATCCCAACCTCATGGTTCCGATCTATCCATCCCTTATATTTAAATCTCATATCAATTTATTTTTTATACCTTAATCAATCCAAATGCAATAGATAATCATATGTTCTGCTTGTCTCTCTTCTTAATCTAAATTAGGTATGTCTCTTTTAGTTTCTTTTTTTATAATATTGTTTTAGTTTTTTTTATTTTCTCTTTTTTTTCACTTATATCAAATATATATGATCAGAATAATTTTTAATTAGCTATTATAATTTTAACATTTAATAATATTTAGGATTTTGCTACGATGCTTTTTTATAATATTTTATTATAAAGGATATTTAAAATATTACATATTATTTTTTTATATATTTTATTATTTTTTAAAAAAATATTTTATTATTTTTTCTTCTTTCTTTTTTATAGCTCCTCCGCTTCTTTTATTATATTGACCTTACAAAATAAAATTTCTGGATTCACCACTAGCTTGAGTAGGGCCTGGCTCGAACTCAAGCCTCACTTTCATAGTCTGAACTCAGTATGATGGTAAACCCTTCCATGTAAGCCCAGTCTAGCCTGACTTGACAAAATCCCGAACTGTAGGCTTTCCCCAGCAATCTTGCATGTCACAAAGCAGAGGGATGTAAAGAAGAGAATATGGGTCTTGAGTTGGTAATGGTAGTAAGGTATGGTGGTGATGTTGATGGAGGGAGGAAGAAATGAGCATGGGGAGAGGGGGAGTAGTGGTGAGATTGCAGCTGTGGTGATGGAAAGCTGTGAGGTGGTGATGGTGAAGGAGCCCACAATGTCGAAGAGAGGAGAAAGGAGGGAGGGGGTGAGAGAGGAAGAGAAAGGAGAGTGGAAGAGCTGGAATGGACTTGCATGGCTGTGAATAATGGTAGTCCCCAATGCATTGCTATCACCCGAGAGAAACTCTGGTTGAAGGGGAGAAGGAGGAGCTTTTCTCTCATTAGTAAAGGGGAAAGTTTAATGAATGGGATATTAGATACCAATTTATTATTATATAAATCATATTATATTATCATGTTGAGTCAAGTTGGGCTGGGCTATTTTTTTGATTACTAGGGCCCAAATTGGCCTATTGGGCCTGAAATGTTTGTGCAAGCCTATCCAAGTCTGGGCTGAGTGCGTTGGGTCATGCCAGTCAGGCCTAAAATGCAGGTCTACGTATAGGTTCGTTTTGGTTCCTAACATGTGAATGTTGGTTAACAAGAAGAGGCATATGATGAATTCAAGAATTCATTTTTCTCCCTTCACATTCGTTTAGCTAAAGTAGGAGCTTAAAAATTCTACAAATGATTCATGCAACCTGAATAACTTAAAAAGAGTCCATTTATTTATGGGTTACTGTGGTTTCATGTTTTAGGATTTTGCAGCACTCTGGAGTCTATCCTGACTATGTTCAAGAGTCATCTGATCTTGCTTCCGGAAGACCAAACGTGCAGAACGTGACCTTACTGCTTAGCGATTGGTGGGAATCTGGCATTGTCCATGCAAAAGTTTGGATATCTGATGGTAAAGATATCTATATTGGTTCAGCCAATAATGACTGGAAATCCCTTACCCAGGTATCTCGTTATATTCATGCACTACAAAACTGATTTCATTCATCCAGAGCTCTCAGTTTTTCATTGCTTTTATCATATGGTTCATGGAGTATATTCACTCCAATTACGTAGATGACAGGTTTTCAGAGAATGTTTAATTGCCTGAAATGACATTTTTCCGCGAAAATGTCACTTGTAACTGTAGTTTTAGGTACTCCTTTTGGATCACAAATCAACAGTATATTGATTGACATGTTTGACTTGTATGTACTCCCCATTTAGAATTTAGCTTTATCTAATTTCCAAAGTGAAGCCTACAGAGCGTGGAATTCCGTCCTCTCAAATATAAAATTATTGTATAATATGCTAGCTCTCTGATTCCCAAATTATTCTCCAGGTAAAAGAGGTTGGGGTCTATCTTGTTGGTTGCCCTGATATAGCCAAAAGTTTGGAAATCTATTTTAACAACCTGTGGAGACTTTCATCACTGAATTCGGCTGCTTACACAAGATTAATTTGGGATGAACAGTGGCAAGCTTCTAGGAAAGTGCCTTGTTGGTCACATTTCATCCATTACAAAAAGAGATGCAGGTACATTAGATAAGTGCAATCAAGTACTTGTCATTAATCCTATTCTAATTTCTTCTTGATTACATTTTTTATTGCCAGAACATCAAATTACTGCAAGTCTGTAATACTGTGATTATGCCATTACCCTTGGTCATATCTTCATGATTTTATCTGAGTTATCATGCTATTATGTTTTTTGATGTAGTACATGTGAATTGATCTCTGACCACATTTACCTTGTAAGTCAGTAGTTGTTCTCTAGTAATCGAAAATTGTCATCTATGAAAAAGGTATTCATGGTGTCCTAGGTGAGGGTACAAAGGTTAGAAGTGATTTCTTAGTATCGTTCAATAAGACTCTTTGTGGCTGACTCCTCTTTAGTATCATTTATTGCCAATATAATATTTCTTTGTTAACTTCTTTTTTTCGTTTTTCAAGGAGCATGGCTGTTAATATGAAATAATATCACCTATGATTACAGTTACCAGTTCGCTGAACAAACCCATGAGAAAATTATTATGGATGTCAATGTTGATAACAATTATGTCATTTGCTGCATGGTGAATGTTAAATGGATGAAATATAAATAATGCGACTAGTCTATAGATTACTCCTTTTTATAGATTGCTCCTTGACAAAGTGAAAACTAAATACCATTTATCTCTCTTGAAAGGCAACAAGTGTGTCAAGATTTGTCATGGTGAAGGTGGTCCGCAAAATTGTCTAACCATATATTTTGGTTCTTTGCTCCTGAAAAGAACATACCACCTCCATATGAGGATTCATGAAAGTTTGGCACTAGTGATCTGAGATCCAAGATGACCTTCCAAAGAAACTCTTACGATGCTTATATGCTAGGAACCAATGTACACCATCTCGATACTAGGGGTTGTACTAGTCAGGTACTTTTACCATACTTTAAGTGTCACTTAGTATTATTATTTTATTTCTTATTGGTGCCCGGAGATGGTATGATTGCTTAATGGATGTATTATAATAATTAAACACAGATTAATAATATTTTAAAATAAATGATGCATATTTTTGAGCCTGAATATATATATATATATATATATATATATATATATATATAATTGATTTGAATTACAAAATGCATACTGATATCTAGTCACTCATGGAATATCAATGTCGCTCGTAGACATCATGATCCTGTAAGGCCTTGGACTTGACTCTAAACCAGATATTATGCCCACTCTTGCATTAAGATCTTGTAGACACCCCATGGACATTGTCCTAGAAAATATGGACCTATTGCTAATGCGCATCACCTTATTTTTAATGATTTTCAATTGAATTAGTAATGATCTAAGTTGTTAGATATTTAAAAAATAAGATAAATTATATTATAATATAAAAAATGGATGAACTACTTCAGAAAATTCTTCCACATTATCTATACAAAAATAATAATTTTATATATTTATTTTAAAATATTTTAAAAATAAAAAATAATATTTGAGTAATAAAATATTTAAAATATTAATTTTAACTTGGATTAATTTGGAACCCTAACAGAGATACTACTATATGTATTTTCAGCCCAAGGTTATATCTTAACCACCACTTGTTTTTCGAATTTATTTGAATTAGGGTTTTGGTTTGGATAGTTATAACTATGTCCCAATTTGGACTTGGGCAGCCCTTTGGTAGCCTCGGCGGACCACCGCTGGTCCTTTCCTCTCCTTCCCTCCATGCTTTCTTCCTCTTTTTCCTTCTCCCTCCCTCTGTTTTCATTGGCATTCTGAAATGAACGTCTGAACTGCATCGGTAGGCTACCGGTATGGTTCGGCATGTCCGAAACTGCCTGGTTCGGGGCGGTTCAATGAACCTTGATTGAGATACTATATGTTGTGGAATATTCTCCATCATTTGTGAATGTGTAAACATAATTGTATGGGATGATAGATCCTCAACTCCTCCAGGATTTCCCTGGCGTTGGTTTTGATTCTGCTTGAGTAATAAAAAATACAAGAGAAAGTCTTCAGGGTCATCTTTACTGTCAATGACTTGTATTTTCATTTTTTGAGCAGGTCACCACTTCCTCCTTCGATTGAGGTACCACATGTAGATGGTTATCCAGTATTATCCGACCCTTACATGTTTCAGATTCCATTTGAGACTCCTTGGTTCAATACATCCAGTATGCTGCTTCACTCAAGCTATCTTTCATTTGCCCCACCAGAGGTAACCTTGAATAATGTGTTTATTTGTTAATAATGTGTTTTCAGGTTATGATTTTTGAGTATTATAAAGTCATAAGCAAAATAAGTGACCGGATGAATTATCAAATTTATTTTTTGCATCCTGATAAAACAATGCCACTAATCCTTCTCATGTATAGTTATCATCTTCGAGCACACTCCCTTGGTGCATCTATGCCCAAGGTCCCATTGGACCTACTTTTGTGATGTATTCCCTGCTATTGACCTTTAAACTATCGGTGATCCCTCTTTACTGGGTCCAGGGTTAACACTTCGGTTAACTCAATGTGGACAAGGATATCAAATCTTTTCTGCAGTGAAGGTATATGGACTTTAGATAATTTTAAGAAAAATTTTCTAATAGATAGGTTACAACTTTACATACTACCACATCAACTGTCCACTGTCTGGTGTATATTGGAAATATAGTCATCAATGCTAGATTGGTTACTGGTCTAATCAAGAACCTTAGCTCGAAGATTGCATGGAACAAATTTACATCTTTGTTTTCTGAAAGGATGCACAACACCAGTTAGGAGACAAAGATCAATGGTCAGATCAAGCAAGCTGTAAAATGATATTTGAAAATCTAATCAATTTCAAATTCAGATTTGTGTTAGCTATATCAAGTCCAGTCTAGTTCAGGTTCTTTTAACAAAGGTTATTGAACTTTTCAAAGTTGTTGTTTGGGGAAGGAGGATGCAGTTGTCGATTGTGGAAGGTGGGGATTGATGGCTAGCCATTGAGGAGGGTGGGTAAGTGGTTAGCCATTGTCGGAGGCAAAGTTCGCCGTCTCGGTACCGGATCTCATACCGATAAAATCCTGCTGTAATGTCGATACGCGGTTCGGTACGGTATGGTAGTGTCGATACACTCCGAGATGGCATACCGGTATGAAATTGGTATGGTACGGTACATCCCGTACTAGACGGTATAGGATGGTACAGTATTTTATGATCAGAGGCATGAATTAGCCATAGCTATTGAGCAAATGCAATTGGACGGTTGATGGGTAGTCTGAAAAGGGACATGGGAGAGGGTGGTGGAGTATCTATCAGTTTTGGAGAGGGGAGAAGCTAGAAAATATGTGTCTCATCTTATTCTTCATGGTTGTTAGTCGGCGTTTTGAATTTAAGGGAGAAAATGGTCCAAGTCTATGTTTGGGTTTGGTCTAGTTTTGAGCTTAATGATCCGGACTCGAGATTTGCAAACCAAGACTTGCTTTTAACGTCGAACCAAAAGTTATATTCGGCATCCGATTTTTACCAATGTATCTACTATCTGGACCTTTTGTCTTTTGGTTGGATCAATTGTGTCAAACAGAACTTTTTTCCATCTCTACTCCTATGGTGATATCTTGCATTGCTCTTAATCAAATATCTAAAAATGATTTACCTTCGAATTAATTCCTTTTTATGTAGGTTCTACTCCTTAACTTCTTTGGCCACCTAAAATAACTTGAGTTACATGAGTGTCACTCGTTTCACTGATTTCAGCTGGAATAAAATAATATAAGCCCAACTCTCATTTTTGACTTCATGATTTTGTGGATTAAACTTGATCATGAGTGCTTATTAAGCCTTTTAAAGGATGTTCACAAGACTAAACTTGGATTCCTGGGTATGCAGTTGATTTAGTAACATTTAGAGTTGAATAGCAAGAGATAAATTTTGTAAATGTTGTGATAATGTTTCATATTTGTAAAAATTAAGAAAAACTTTCTGTATGCTTCATCTAGTATCACAGAATAATGGAAATGTGCAGATTAGTAATATATATTTTCAAAAAGTAAGGAAATGTTTGTTACTTTGATATTAGTGGGTAACTGCATATGTTTTTGGTGTATAAGGTTCTCATCAAGCATAAAACTGTTTGATTTATTTTAATTTTGTTCTCTTTTATTGCTTTTAGAATTTTGCATTTCTGTATTATAAATATCTTTCGACGATTATACAATAATTTTCAAACCATAAAACTATACCTAATATGCTCAAAAGTCCCAAACAATAGATTATGCTACAAAATGAAAATTAATATTCTTTGTTGACTTGTCTTATTTTCCTTTTACTTCTGTATTTTTTTGCTTTCATTATTTTTCAGGTATAACTTGAAATAAAAGTTCTGAAAGTGCTCAAACCTTGATACAAATTATGGCAGAATTCTCGAGAGGATCTATGTTGCCATGTTGTTATGTTGCAGATACCCAAATTATTTCAAATGGTTGTTATCATTAAATAGTGCTTCCTTTAACTTTTAAAACTGGATTGCATTTATAACATTTGTCTTTCTATTTTACCACATATCACCTTCAGATCATTATCCCACTATGTTCATCATGCTCTTTTTTGAATGGAAAGAATATTAACTTTGGATTAGTCTGCTAATGCTACAGATATGAAATATTGAAAATTTAAGCCAGTAATTCTAATGGAACAACAACCATAAGTAAACTGCTTCTCCTTTTCTTTTATTCCTTGTTTGGAAGCTGGGGAGGTTTTTTAATTTGTTCCTTACCAGCAACATTTTGTAATCTTAAGAAATAGTCCATTGAAATGCTCATCAATGATTTCAAAACTTCATTTCTTACATACCACAGAAACCAAAAAGAACTATTTAGTCTAGTATCCTATGATGGAGGTTTCTTTTCTGGAGTTAATTTATATGACATGGCATGCAGCTTTTGTTTGGTATGTTCCAAGCAGATGAACAGGCATGGGTGGAGACAATTAAATCTGTGCGGTTCGGAGGAACTGTCAGAATTAGTACTATGGATTGGCTTGGGCAATCACGGTATCTGAAACAAACAATCTACTGGTCCTCTCTCTCATCTGCAATATCAGAGGTATGTGCTTTTTATTTGCTCATGCTTTTGTTCATCGCACTTAACCGCCCTGGTTGCTTTAGGAATCATTTCTTACATATTGATTTCAATTTTGGAATTTGTGTCCTTAATTGTCACAAAGATGCAATCCTTGGACTGATTTCTGGTTCATTTTAGTTAAAATCTAGATGTTAGCATCAATATCACTAGAAAATTCAATACCGTCATGCAGAATAAACATCTCATAAAATGATTTCAGTAATGCTGAACACATAGCTTTTAACTCCATGTTGGTTTGGCTGTCTGACTACCACTGGTTTGTAATTTTGAACAAATCTCATGTTATAGCAACATGGAAGAGAAGATGATAGAAACTTGAGTAGACGGTCTTTTAAACCTCAGCATCATCCAACTACGGGCTAGGCCTTGTACATGACAAGTGCTGGTTTGCTCGCTCGTATCCTTCTATCTTGGCTTTGCTTTCTCCACTTTCATAGGAGATCCCTGAACGAGATATGCTTTCCTAATTTGCATCATACAAAATTGTCGTGGTTACATTGTCAATTATGTTTCTGTTATTGTTCTGCTTGCATTTTCAATGTTTTCATTTTATTTGGATTATAGGCTAACAGAGCATCTCAAAACAGGTTGTCTTCTCCAAGAATGCAACAGTCAATGTTCTAGTGGCCTATTGGGCACATTTGATTCCAAACACTGATCAATATCTGAAGTCCCTCCTCTATTCGGACATTCTATGTGCATCTTCCAAATATAACCACTGTGGTGGTAAGGTTAACATCAAATATTACATGGTGCCTGGGTATAACAAGACTGGAGCTGCCATAAGCGACGGACATGCTACTAGAAATATCTACCCTGGTTATTCCCGGGTCAACCATGGAAAATATGCAGTTAGTGACACGCGGGCACATATCGGTACCAGTAATCTCGTATGGGATTACTTCCACACAACAGCAGGTGTAAGCTTTGGGACATATAATCCTGCCATTGTAGTACAATTACAGGAAATCTTTGATGCTGATTGGAACTCACCATATGCTGTACCAGTTGAGCCATTAAAGTCAATTTGAGATATATCAGAAAAAGGTTCAACAATTTGAGGGCCCCTACCCCAATACTCTGTAATTATGGTAGTTTGAGAGAATAATTCATGAGTCTCATTTTAGTTTGATAATGCATCAAATGTGTGGAATGTTCTTTTTGGAAATCTTCATAAAGATTACCATGCTAATAAGCTAATAATTCATTGGATGAACAATGGCAAAAATCATCTTCATATGTTCTGGTCTTTTTTCTTTTTTAAATTCAGAGCTCGAATGCGTGACTACAAGGTCACCGCGTGTTTGATGAAATGACACTGAACGTTCCTGTTTTATTTACCTTTTTTTTTTTCAAAAGTCCTTTCTGAAGCTCTGTAAATATTGAAGGTGCTTTCGTCGTTTGAAATGGTACTGCAATGGCTTTGGATGACGGATAGAGGAAAGGATCCCATTAGATCGGTTAAGTAACTTAAAAGACCTGATTGAAATTTTCTGAAGGACAGGCTGTAAGTGCAAATCAGGCAAAATTGGGGCCATAAATAAATTTTTCCAAGATTGTGCAGGCGCGAAAATCTCTACAAAGCGTGGAAACGGTGATTCATAACATACTCTTTATGAACTGATGATGCTACAATGGAATGTCTAGATCTTAGATCAGGGACGCCATTATACAGAAGCAAATACAATAATATAAGTTGACAAAACAGCAAATAAACAGCAACATGCATCAAGAGTTTTGAACTGGTACTGCTGCAGGATTTTCGCTAAAAAGCGGGTGTTTCACACTCTCGGAATTAGTTCTCGTGGCCTCCCCTGATGCCGAGTTGAAACCAATGCTTAGAAGAGTTTGAGCGGATTCCAATGCCTTCTCACCTCCAAGTTCTATTGCCCTCTCACCACTCAAGTCTCCACCTACATCTGGTCGCATTTCTTTTGAGGGTTTCTGATCTAATAATGAATCAGATTTATTCCGTTGTTCATCAGTATCTGCCGTTGCAGCGGTGATAAGAGCAGCACCGGGTGAATCACTGGTATTTTGGGGGGTTGGCGGCTCATGGTTGTGTTTGCCCTCATAAGTCATAATCATAGCTTTTGCATCATCAGAAGCCTTCTCAACGTGTTTACGAACAGGACATCCATTATGTGTGCACCTATAGTAGCTCCTGAAAAAAAAAATATCATGGTGGGATCAGGAGAACATATAAAAGAAGACAGACGCACCAGCTAGGATGGAAAAAAATTAAAGCATCAACCTACTTTAGTTTAAATGTCTAATAGCTTCTGCTACCTATCCAATTTTATATAGATATATCACATATTTAAGCATCTCAAAATGATCTTGAAACATGATTACCATCTGTAAGAATGTGATGTAACCGAGTATGATCTTTAAAGACCAATAACATTAACACAGCATGGACTTTTAACTTGGGCAGACGAATAAATTTAGAACATTTTGTAAAAAATAAGGAGATAATGTACTTTATTCCTACTATTATGAGCTAACTGATACAGCATTCTTCCTCAGTGGAACACTGGTATTTTACAGTTCTATGATCAAACATGACGTGCTTATCTGATGTCTGAACATGGAGATAAACTTACTGGTGTCTGATAACTATCATGTCACAATGAACCAACTCATAAGCATCATATGCAATTAGAGTTCTGTTTCATTAAAATTAGCAACGCATTCCTCATTGCTTCAAGGAACATCTCATAATGCTTGTTTCAATGCATGTTGGATTTGACTCAACATTACAAATTTACCTCCAACCTTAGCAATGGATATGGAGTTAGCACTTTCACAAACTTGGCAAGATTAAATAAATTAAATTGCTCAAGCAGGTTTCTCTGCCTATAGTATCAGCAGCCTGGCAGGATTGGACTGTGAGAATTAATTTAAATTCCAGAAATAATTTTCAGATCTGATTTGATCTGATTTTTAGTATTTAAGATGGCAAAATTAGCAATAGAGAGCAATCAAATAAGCAAAAATTGGAGTAAGAGAACATAATAGAGAAGAAAAGCATTTAATGGACAAATTTATATAGAGAATAGAAGGTAGAAGAGTTACAGTACTTAATGGAGAACAAAAATATTTCCATCTATTCAATTTTTATTAACAAAACTGATTCCACACCTATCCCTCTCCCCTTTAAATAGTTAAAGTCTTAAAGATGTGATAAGACTTCTTAGGACTCCTCAATGAGCCAAGATGCTAGAACAACTTTTACCCTAAGAAAGAAATAAGAAAAAACAAAAGGAAATGAGAGAAAAAATTGAGAAAAAAAACATATACCTATGAAAACAACCCTACTGACTTAAAATCTTGCCTAACTGAACCTAAATGCAAGACAGGACTTGTAGACAACGATCCTGCTCAAAATGAGCCTCTAAACGCCTGCTACAAAAATAGCCCCAAAATTGAGTACGGAAGTTATAAGAAAATAGAAATACATAGCATTCTCTAAAAGTTTTAAATACAGGACTCCTGAACTATTTAAGACCCAATAAAACAGCAAACTGCTTGAAAATAAAAGCCAAAAAATCCTTTTAAAAAATAAATAAATCTAAAACGTGATTCAGACCTGACTACATCATGTCTACATGCCAATAATAGACATCAGGAAACATGCGGGCAAGCATCACCCTTCTGCAAGGATGACACTCAGAAAATGTTGTGTTGGTTGGGTTTGATTCTTCTCTGAACTTCCGAGGGCGAAGTTTCATCTCCCTCATGTTCGTGTTTTGTTTACATATGCATTTCTTTCATGAGTTGTACAAGTTTGTGCATGAATTATATACAGTTGATTGCTGTTCTGATCATGAGGAGTGGATCTCTTATAGCTGTATATATCTGCATTAATACCCTTATGGTACTTTTCATTTACCTGCTCAAGTTTCCTGGCACTAGAGCATAGGATCATGACATTTGCACAAAATTTTATTCCCTATAATATGAATTCGAGATATCTCTGACCATATTTCACCATTAAGTGAACAAGCATATGATCCTCTACGTGCTTGAATCATCAGTAGTGACAGGATTTCCTCATCCAAGCACCATTAGGTATCTAGTGACTTTGTCACTGACCAACCAACAGAGGTCTTCAAATACACACAGCCACTGAATGGAAAGACAACCTCCAAGAGCTAAAAATTGATCGGATTATTTTTCAACTGGTAATAGTGCTGGGAACTTGGTTACCTAAATCATGAGAAGGTGCCAGAGCAGATTCAAGCATATGAACAGGGAAGAAGAGCACTTAAAGAGATTTAGGAAGTGCTTAGAATATGGGTGCAGGAGTGGAATTCCACAAGTTCCTGAAGTGGTAGGATTGATTATATATGGTAGAATTGAGAACGTAAGCTGGTAAAGTATCTCTTTTCGTCATTCTTATTGCTTCTGCACTACTAGAGGAGCTGATCCATGGCTATTTCAATTTGTTAACACCTCTACTTTCATTCATAGTAATCTCTTGAAGCTTCTTTCCAATTTTAGCAAGCACTATTGATCCATCCAGAAACTACTTCAGACCTGAAATGACATGTTTTTTTCCTTTTGCTTTTCAAATTTTACTTGCAATAGAAGCCTAGAAAACTTTCTTTGTATCGTAGCACATTTTACATGATCTTTTGGTTTGCTTTGTGCTATTTGCATGTCTTTAGCTTTGCTAAGTGCTCATTATGGTCTTCTTTGGCCACTTCACTCTTTGATTTGTCATCTTTGGACAAAGTTTTACATCAATTCTGCCATGAGTCTCCTTAAAATATGATATCATTTTTATAATGCAATAATCTGATTCACCAAGTTGATATGGATAGTTCTGTTTGGTTCTAGCATCTTTCGCACCAAATTTTTTTTTTGCTTCTTGTTATTCGACATATTTAGCTTTTCTATTTGCCATCTTTGTTTTTTTTGGATCCAAAAACCTTTGTTCAGTCTTTGCTGGACCATGATTCCTTGTTCAAGCCTCCTATCTCCAGGCAATTTTTTAGTAACTGATGGTCTCTTAAATCTTGTTGGATTTGTCTGCAACATTCTTATTTTCAATTTTTCCATTTAAGGAAAGATCTAAATCTTTTAAAGACATTTTAGGCCTCTTAAGTGTTTGAACCACAGCCACCTTGAGGTTTCTTATCTCTTGCTGTTTTGAGAAGATCTTATTGAGTCTCCTCTTCTGTAGTTTCTTCCTGTACTCGAAGCTATCAACATTTTACAATTGAACACACTTTATTTTCATAATACTATAGTTCTCCTTACATATCTTGCCTAGAATTAGTAAGTATTTGGGCTAGCATCTAAGTACTCACTACCATCCCAATCTCTATTGAGGTCTGGTCCATTTTCCATATCTGGGTAGCTATGACCTTTGAGTGTGGCATATCTTAGAGTTGTTTAACTCTTGATCGCCCTATATAGTCTTACCAACCTTTTCCTAAATGAAACTCAAGGCAACCACCGTCTCCCATATGCATTTGTATTACTTTGATAACTATCATCAAGTTTTCCTTATAAATTTTAGTACTCAAGGCAGCTTATAGTGAACTTTATGCGACAATAGGTACATTTAAACTTCAATAATATCTATGCTCTTCTTTTATCAGTTTCTTCTATTGCTTACTAGCCACTTTGCTGTTCATCTACTCTAAGATCATCTGGAGTTTCCCAAAGTTGATCATCTTATCCCAAAAATTCTCTAGTCCTTAGCTAGGAGACATGGCAAACAGCTGCACATCATCTTAGCCACTGAACTGATTTGAATTTTTCACCACCTATGAACGTTTTTAGGTTCTCAATATATAAAAAAGTACCATTTCAAAGCCAAACTCAGCCATGATTGAAAAGCCATCCACAATATATCACTAACCATTTCAAATGTAGATGAGAACAGGGTTCACTTAGTGATGTTCCTTGTTTCTTGTATCAACAACTTAGTTTTAGTTGCCAATCATTACTTGAAAAACATAATTGCTGGTGCTTGTATCATTCACAAAATAACAAATGACTTGAATCCATCTCTCCTGCTAGTTCTGAGAACTGATGATGTTCAATACCAAGCAAACCACATAATCATCAGTTGATCCAGATTTCAGATTATGTAGTGAGACTGATGATGAATATGCATCTGCTCTCCTTGGCACCATAATCTTATAGAGGTAATTGGAATTAGGATGGACCCAATTACACCCCTTACAACAAACAAGGAACCATAGTTTAACCAGTGAAAATAGAGTCTTTTTAGGTTTCTGTATATATCAAAAACATAATCCCTGAGGGTTTAGCAAGTATTTAAGGGTTTTCTTCATATCCTCAGCCAGATATATTCCACAAGCTACCATTAGATTAACCAAAAATGGGGGACAAAGTCAACTGATTTCGTCATGGAGTTTCCTTTCTAGTACAAAATTTCAACAACCGTCCAGAAGAATGCAGAGCCAATGGGGTCAATTGGTACAGCCCATACCATAAGCAAATTAAGAAGACCCATAGTAAAACTATTTACAAATACAAAAGAAAGTTGGGGAATCTATGCATAAGTCAGTGCACTTCTTCTGCAGCTCACAAAAGCCTATGCTTTCCATCACATTGAAGATGAAAGATCTCTGACATATCATAAGCCTCATACTGATCAATCAACCCTAGAATAACACTTTCCAGGTCCCACCTTCACGGTCTAACCTGGAAACTTCAGATTTCAGGGTTCCTTACTGTGTCAAACATTTGGGATAGATGAACAATGTGGGATGCTGTGGAGAGCTGGAACTCCATGACACAACATAGCATTTCTTGACTCTACATATTGTAATACCATGCTCAGATTCTTTTAGTGACACTTCTTGTCACCATGAACAAACGTGACAAGCCTATCATTACATTGAAGATCTTGTTTTAGTCCTTGAGATATGTGGCAGCTGGTAAATGTCAAAAAACCTATAATTTATGAATTCTTGGTTTGTCCCTTTGTATGGTACTCCAAAAGTTGCCATGCAGATTCTCATGGTCACTTTGACAGGTGACATTAATATTATGTGTCCAGACAACATCAAATTCATGACGCTCACCATCTCATGGGTCCACAATATGCTCCACAAATTATAACAGCCCTTCTAGGTTCCAAGTTACTTGCTCCTCACAAAACTATGAATAAATCTCACCCCACCACCACCCCGCAGCCAAAAAAAAAAGGCCTTCTTCAACTATGAAACAACTTTGAGGTCAGACTGTAAAAGAGGCGAGGTTGGATTTGCTAAAATTAATCCATGAATCTTGGAAGTGAAATGAACACAATCTCCCTTATGTCTGTTCCTGTGAGTCATGATGCTTCCGCCATGTTATTGTCATCAATTATCAACTTTCAGATTTTAACCCTTTAGAAATTCTCAACCCGAGTCAACTGCCTTGTAAGTTGCTTCACTCAAACACTTTAATGTACCTCATCTCTAATTACTTGTCCCTCCTTTATAGTTATCCACCATTGCCGTCACCAC